>NW_015546140.1:197187-208593 GCF_001515605.1 Sinocyclocheilus anshuiensis | reverse complement strand
AGTGTAGATGTCTGCAGTTGATCCGAGCCTCAAATCCTTTAAAAACAATTTCAAGATTTGATTGGGAAGGCAGACCAAGCCAGTGAAGTCACAGCAGATCAGAGTTTCTCAAAAATCTTCGCAGCCTTCATTTTAATTTTTTTTAAAACAGGAGTGTGCATTGACTTGTGGCTTGTTGGTCTAGGGGTATGATTCTTGCTTAGGGTCCGAGGGATCCCGGGTTCAAATCCTGGACGAGCCCTCCTCTAGCTTTCCAGCCTCTTTTCTCGAGTAGTATCCATAGATCTCTCATTATTTGAGCCAATCGCACACCTCCATCAAATAAGGCTGGCACTGTGCCTGCCGCTTTCAATGTCTGTATCTGACACTTGCTCTTAGTGCCTCATCTGCAATTGGCACTTGGTTGGCCGCTTAGCTTGGTGGGTTATAGTGTTTGCACTGAGCTGCAGTGTAGGTGTTTGCTGAGCTGCAGTGTAGCCATCTGCAGTTGAACCGAGACTCACATCCTTTGACATTTTTTTTCAAGATTTGATTGGGAAGGCATACCAAGCCAGTGAAGACACGGCAGAACAGAGATTCTCAGAAATCTTCGCAGCCATGTGAGCTTTCTTTTTACATTTGTTAACCGCAGGAGCGTCTGGTGTCCCGTTGCTTGTTGGTCTAGGGGTACGGTTCTCCATGAGGGGGTGAGAGGGCCCGGGTTCAACTCCAGGATGATACGTCTATTGGCTTGGCAGCTTTTTTTCTCAAGTAGTAACTGTAATTATATTGCCCAATTGCACACCTCCATCACGCAAGTCTAGCATTGTGCCTTCCGCATTTCAATGTACGCATTTCGCCCTTCTTTTTACTTCCTCATCTGCAAATTGAACTTGGCTGGCCTCTTTGCTCGGTGAGTTAGAATATTTGCACTGAACTGCAGTATAGCCGTCTGCGGTTGAACTGAGCCTCACATCCTTTGCCCTGCCATTTTTCTCAGCATTCAATTGGGAAGGCAGACCAAGCCAGTGGAGACATGGCAGAAAGGAGTTTCTCTGAAATCTTCGCAGCCCTGTGAGCATCCTGTTGCATCTATTAACCGCAGGTGCGCATGGCACCCCGTGGCTCGTTGGTCTAGGGGTATGATTCTCACTTAGGGTGTGAGAGGTCCCGGGTTCAAATCCTGGATGAGCTCTCCTCTAACTTTGCAGCCTTTTTTCTGAAGTACAATCCATCGATCTCTCATTATTCGGGCCAGTCACAGACCTCCATCAAATAAGGGTAGCGCTGTGCCTGCTGATTTAAACGTCCACATCTCACCCTTATTCTTAGTTCCTCATCTGCAATTGACACTTTGTTGGCCGCTTAGCTTGCTGGGTTATAGTGTTTGCACTGAGCTGCAGCGTAGATGTCTGCAGTTGATCCGAGCCTCAAATCCTTTAAAAAACATGTCAACATTTGATTGGGAAGGCAGACCAAGCCAGTGAAGACACGTGAGCCTTCATTTGAAATTTTTTTAAAACAGGAGTGTGCATTGCCTTGTGGCTTGTTGGTCTATGGGGTATGATTCTCGCTTAGGCTTAGGGTGTGAGAGGTTCTGGGTTCAAATCCCGGATGAGCCCTCATCTGGCTTTCCAGCCTCTTTTCTCGAGTAGTATCCATAGATCTCTCATTATTTGAGCCAATCGCTCACCTCCATCAAATAAGGCTAGCACTGTGCCTGACACTTTCAATGTCTGTATCTGACTCTTGCTCTTAGTTCCTCATCTGCAATTGGCACTTGGTTGGCCGCTTAGCTTGGTGGGTTATAGTGTTCGCACTGAGTTGCAGTGTAGATGTCTGCAGATGAACCTAGCCTCAAGTCCTTTAAAATTTTTCGAAAGATTTGATTGGGAAGACAGACCAAGCCAGTGAAGACACGGTAGAACGGAGTTTCTCAGAGATCTTCACAACCCTCATTATTCAGGCTTCCGCATTTCAATGTACGCATGTCACCCTTCTTCTTACTTCCTCATCTGCAAATTGAACTTGGTTGGCCTGTTTGCTTGGTGAGTTAGAATATTTGCACTGAACTGCAGTATAGTCGTCTGCGGTTGAACTGAGCCTCACATCCTTTGCCCTGCCATTTTTCTCAGCATTCAATTGGGAAGGTAGACCAAGTCAGTGGAGACATGGCAGAAAGGAGTTTCTCAAAAATCTTCGCAGCCATGTGAGCCTTCATTTGAAATTTTTTTAAAACAGGAGTGTGCATTGACTTGTGGCTCGTTGGTCTAGGGCTATGATTCTTGCTTAGGGTGCGAGAGGTCCCGGGTTCAAATCCCAGACGAGCCCTCCTCTGGCTTTCCAGCCTGTTTTCTCGAGTAGTATCCATAGATCTCTCATTATTTGAGCCAATCGCACACCTCCATCAAATAAGGCTAGCACTGTGCCTACCGTTTCAATGTCTGTATCTGACTCTTGCTCTTAGTTCCTCATCTGCAATTGGCACTTGGTTGGCCGCTTAGCTTGGTGGGTTATAGTGTTCGCACTGAGCTGCAGTGTAGGTGTCTGCAGTTGAACCTAGCATCAAGTCCTTTCAAATTTTTTGGAAAATTTGATTGGGAAGACAGACCAAGCCAGTGAAGACACGGTAGAACGGAGTTTCTCAAAGATCTTCGCAACCCTCATTATTCAGGCCAATCGCACTCCTCCAACACGTAAGGATAGCATTGTGCCTGCCGCTGTTCAATGTACGCTTCTTGCCCAACATCTTGTTCCTTTATCGGCACATTGAACTTGGTTAGCCCTTTAACTTGGTGGGTTAGAACTTTTGCACTGAGCTGCAGTGTAGCCTTCTGTAGTTGAACCGAGACTCACATCATTTGACATTATTTTTCAACATTTGATTGGGAAGGCATACCAAGCCAGTGAAGACACAGCAGAACAGAGTTTCTCAGAAATTTTCGGAGCCATGTGAGCTTTCTTTTTGCATTTGTTAACCGCAGGAGCGACTGGTTTCCTGTTGCTTGTTGGTCTAGGGGTATGGTTCTGGTTGAGGGTTTGAGAGGGCTTGGGTTCAACTCCCGGATAATTCCTCTTTTGGCTTGAAAGCTTTTTTTCTCAAGTAGTAACTGTAATTATATTGCCCAAACGCACACCTTCATCACGCAAGTCTAGCATTGTGCCTTCCGCATTTCAATGTACGCATGTCACCCTTCTTCTTACTTCCTCATCTGCAAATTGAACTTGGTTGGCCTGTTTGCTCGGTGAGTTAGAATATTTGCACTGAACTGCAGTATAGCCGTCTGCGGTTGAACTGAGCCTCACATCCTTTGCCCTGCCATTTTTCTCAGCATTCAATTGGGAAGGCAGACCAAGCCAGTGGAGACATGGCAGAAAGGAGTTTCTCTGAAATCTTCGTAGCCATGTGAGCATTCTTTTGCATCTGCTAATCGCAGGTGCGCGTGGCACCCTGTGGCTTGTTGGTCTAGGAGTATGATTCTCTCTTCGGGTGTGAGAGGTCCCGGGTTCAAATCCCGGACGAGCCCTCCTCTAACTTTTCAGTCTTTTTTCTGAAGTACAATCCATCGATCCCTCATTATTCGGGCCAGCAGACCAAGCCAGTGAAGACACGGTAGAACGGTGTTTCTCAAAGATCTTCGCAACCCTCATTATTCAGGCCAATCGCACTCCTCCAACACGTAAGGATAGCATTGTGCCTGCCGCTGTTCAATGTACGCTTCTCGCCCAGCTTCTTGTTCCTTCATCGGCAAATTGAACTTGGTTGGCCTGTTTGCTCGATGAGTTAGAATATTTGCACTGAACTGCAGTATAGCCGTCTGCGGTTGAACTGAGCCTCACATCCTTTGCCCTGCCATTTTTCTCAGCATTCAATTGGGAAGGCAGACCAAGCCAGTGGAGACATGGCAGAAAGGAGTTTCTCTGAAATCTTCGCAGCCATGTGAGCATCCTGTTTCATCTGTTAACCACAGGTGCGCATGGTCGTTGGTCTAGGGGTATGATTCTCGCTTAGGGTGTGAGAGGTCCCGGGTTCAAATCCCGGATGAGCCCTCCTCTAACTTTTCAGCCTTTTTTCTGAAGTACGATCCATCGATCCCTCATTATTCGGGCCATTCACACACCTTAGCTTGCTGGGTTATAGTGTTTGCACTGAGCTGCAGCGTAGATGTCTGCAGTTGATCCGAGCCTCAAATCCTTTAAAAAAAATGTCAACATTTGATTGGGAAGGCAGACCAAGCCAGTGAAGACACATCAGATCAGAGTTTCTCAAAAATCTTCGCAGCCATGTGAGCCTTCATTTTAAAATTTTTTAAAACAGGAGTGTGCATTGGCTTGTGGCTCGTTGGTCTAGGGGTATGATTCTCGCTTAGGCTTAGGGTGCGAGAGGTCCCGGGTGCAAATCCCGGACGAGCCCTCCTCTGGCTTTCCAGCCTCTTTTCTCGAGTGGCCGCTTAGCCTGGTGGGTTATAGTGTTTGCACTGAGCTGCAGTGTTTATGTCTGCAGTTTATCCGAGCCTCAAATTCTTTAAAAAAAAATTTCAACATTTGATTGGGAAGACAGACCAAGCCAGTGAAGACACGGTAGAACGGTGTTTCTCAAAGATCTTCGCAACCCTCATTATTCAGGCCAATCGCACTCCTCCAACACGTAAGGATAGCATTGTGCCTGCCGCTGTTCAATATACGCTTCTCGCCCAACATCTTGTTGCTTTATCGGCACATTGAACTCCTTCGCAGCCATGTGAGCTTTCTTTTTACATTTGTTAACCGCAGGAGCGACTGGTGTCCCGTTGCTTGTTGGTCTAGGGGTATATTTCTCGATGAGGGGGCGAGAGGTCCCGGGTTCAACTCCCAGATGATCCTTCTTTTGGCTTGCCATCTTTTTTCTCAGGCCAGTCACACACCTCCATCAAATAAGGCTAGCGCTGTGCCTGCCACTTTCAATGTCCACATCTCACCCTTCTTCTTTGTTCCTCATCTAAAATTGACACTTTGTTGGCTGCTTAGCTTGGTGGGTTATACTGTTTGCACTGAGCTGCAGTGTAGACGTCTGCAGTTGATCCGAGCCTCAAATACTTTGACATTTTTCTGAACATTTGATTGGGAAAGCAGACCAAACCAGTGAAGACACGGCAGATCAGAGTTTGTCAAAATTCTTCGCAGCCACGTGAGCCTTCCTTTTGAATTTTTTATTACCGGAGTGTGCAACACCTTGTGGCTTGTTGGTCTAGGGGTATGATTCACGCTTAGGGTGTGAGAGGTCCCCGGTTAAAATCCCGCACAAGCCTTCCTCTAACTTTTTAGCCTTTTTCTGAAGTAATATCCATCATTCCTTTATTATTCGGGCCAATCGCATCCCTCCATTGCGTGTAACAGTCAGCCTAACAGGCTGGGTTGCAAAGTTTTAAATGGGGTCAGATTTTACTGTGTGAGAGGTTTTTATGTTTTAAAATAATGACATAAAACAGAGATAATTTTAGTAAGAACGGTGTATTTACAAAGTTCACAGGACTTTAAACAACACAATAAAACCAGGAAAACTCAGTCTGTTAAAAGCATATAGTTCATTGCGCCATACCCTAAAACAGTCCAAGAATCCTAGTGTGCTGAAAAAGTCCCAAAGTGAGAGTCCACTAGTGTATATACAATCCAAGATAAGTGATAATCCAAAAGCTTTCAAGTGTATCTGGAAAGGTAAGTCCACACAAAGGAAACTCCACAATCCAGGTAAGTTTAGTAGGTGTTCTCCCAGTCATTCATCTCACCTCTATATAGGACAAAATCCCAGAAAATGACACATCCATACCCTTCACTGTATATGGCAGATCTATATACTTGGTGCCCCTGAAGAATGAATGTGCATATTAACATCTATCAAACAAATGCTTTTACACAAATTAGGTATGTTAAAGTACATGGAAACTCACTTCTTTGCCATCTGTTCAATGTTGTAACCAGGACTGGGATCATTTGATATCTGTGAATGCAGGTGAAAATTGTAATCTTAAATTTACATACATTTTAGACAAATCATAGGTATATTTTCCAATCCTCCACAGAAAAAATACAGAAACATACCAAATAAACATAAGGCTCTATAAATTAGTGATGTTGGGTTCTTGCAGGAAGTAACCGGTCGAGCCGGTTCACAAATCGAACTGAATCGAACTTTAGTTCCGGGTTGATGACGCAGGGCGCACAGCCGAAGTAGCAGTCCAACACAAAAAGAACCAAATGAGCCGGTTCAACCAACTGTCGAAGTTTGCAGAGGATTACTGAGGACTCAACAAGAACCGAATGAGCCGTGGTGAAGTTTGCCGAGCATTACCGAAGATTCTGATGAGTGAGTTGACGATACTTTGCAAGCCTGAGGCGCGTACTGGAAATATGCTTATTATGACTGCTATTAATTTACATTTTATTAAAACCTGCAAAAACCTTTCTGTCAAGTGATGTAAATACATTTTACAATAGTTTATTGTTCATGCATATTATATTTAAAGTTGCTTAAGCGAAATCAAGGAGTTTATAAGACTGGTTTGTTCATTCTTTATACTGTAGACATGTAGAACATATCCGCGTTTGTGCATCAATGTCTGTAATGTGTGGTGTAGGTGTGAAACTTTTAGGAATCTTATCCAAGTTGTAGACTAGTCAATATTGGTCAGTCAGTTGTATCTGACATAAAAGATCTGCGAATGAAACTGTGACCACAAACACCATTAACTTAAGTGAATTATATGATAATAATCAGCAATATGCTTTCACACAAATAACTTTATTTTTTTAATGTTTCAATATGTGTTAACACAAATAACTTATTTGAATTTTTCATTGATACAACATTGCACTGAGTTGTTAGAAAAGAAATGCGTAGAGACGTTATTGCTTGATGACATCAGGAACCGATGAATCGGCTTTTTGAACCAGTTCAATGAGCAGATCTGTCCGAAAAGAACCGGTTTGCGGAAATGAATCGGATTTGCATCACTAGTAGGTGTTAGTCGCATTTTTCTGTGTTGGCCATGCTGCTATCTTTATATTGTTCCTTCTTCCTGTCAGGTGACTGGTCACCTGACAGGCCAACCATTAAATTCTTAAAGACACATACACACTAAAATGTTAAGAGGAATAAAATGGACTTGAGAAACATGTAAACCAGTTAAAACTCGTTTATACATAAAATCACTGCAATCAATAGATCAGTAAAACATGTATCTTATGTGACAGTGTCACATAGTCTCCCCCCTTTGCCTACGGCACGTTGGGGAAGAAACTAGTCTCTTAAGAGTACTGTCTTCCGTTGTCCATAAAATGTGTATCCTCTTTAAAGTGTGACTTAAAATGTCTTTGAAATAAATTAGCTAAATAAATTAGCTAAAACTAGGTGCTCCCATGCAGGCACTAGTTTGCTGGAAGGAACTGGGGAATCATTAAAGAGGGGTGGAAGTCGAGACCAGCCTGGGTATCCCTGGGTAGGCTGCACGCTTTCTCCCTGGTGCTTTTTTATACCCAGCTTTGCTGGCACGCTGCTCCCTCCGTAGATTCCTCCTTCCTGGCTTGATGGCTGTTGTCATTGCAGGATGAAGCGTTGGTTCTTTGCTTTGGTTGATGACGGTTCATATTCCACAGCTTCCCACATATTGCCAGACATCCTTTCAGACCGCTGGCCACCAGGTGACCTCCAGGATGCTGAGGAGAGTTTTCAGATGTCCATGATGTTTCTCCGTTGTCCTTCTGTGGAGGCTTTGTAGCATTCGTTGGATCAAGGCCTTTGGAACGACGAGCTGCAGTCGGTGCTGGCCGTCCTCGCTCTGGACCCGTCGGTACTGCACGCACTGATGGTTGATCATTGTGATCCTGTCCATCTGGTAGGTGGATGGGGAGATGGGAAGTCTGATGTCATCCTGCTGCACACTGGTGACTTCCTCACTGGAGAAGGGGAGGACAGAGAAGATGTAGGTGACATCTGGCCCAGATGATGACTTGGCCCCGGTAGTTCCGTCCTTTGCGTTGTCTTCAGTTGGTGAAGTTGCTGAGATGGTGGGACTGTCAGTTGGAGGTGAAGAAGAGCTGATGATGGAAGGCACAGGGTTGGCTGTTTCTGTATGAGGGGGGACAGTGGCTTCCAGAGCTTTCTTGTCCTTCAGTTGTTTTGCCCACTGCTTATCTCTCCTCCGAAAGCACTCCACAACCTCTTTCTCTAAGGCTGCCACAGCCTCCTTCACATATTTCTCCATCTCACTGAATTTTACATCCACAGCCTCTCTAAAATATACTTCACGGTTGAAATGACTTTCGAGTCTTTAAAATCCTTCTCCAGGTTTAAAACAATGTTTTTGAGAGAAAGTACTTCAGCGCAAAGCTGTTCGCAATCACACTGGTGTAAAATTTGTTCATCATTAAAATTAGCTTTAGTTTTTAAAATAAAAATCTAAAATTAGTTTTAAAAGGAGCAGCATTTTCAAAATGAATCATCTTTTAAAACGTTCTCACCACAGCTTATAAAATCTTAAACGATTCCCATACGAGACATCATATTTAATGGTCAACCTAACAGGCTGGGTTACCGAGTTTAAAATGGGGTCAGATTTTACTGTGTGAGAGGTTTGTAGGTGTTAAAAGAATGACATAAAACAGAGATAAGTTTAGTAAGAACGGTGTATTTACGAAGTTCACGGGACTTTAAAACAACACAATAAAACCAGGAAAACTCAATCAAGTCAAGTCAACTTTATTTATATTTATATTGTGTCAAAGCAACTTTACAGTATTAAATAGGAAAATAGTGTGCCAATAATGCAAAATGACAATAGTAAACACTCAATTTTCAGTTAAAGGCAGTTCATCATTGAATTCAGTGATGTCATCATCCAACTCAGTTCAGTTTAAATAGTATCTGTGCAATCAAGTCAACGATATCGCTGGATATTAAGTGTCCCCAATTTAGCAAGCCAGAGGCGACAGCGGCAAGGAACCAAACTCCATCGGTGACAGAATGGAGAAAAAACCTTGGGAGAAACCAGGCTCAGTTGGGGGGCCAGCTCTCCTCTGGCCAGACCAAACCAGCAGTTCAATTCCAGGCTGCAGCAAAGTCACATTGTGCAGAGGACTCATCTGGCTCCTGTGGTCTTGTCCCAGTGGCTGTCTAGGAGACAAGGTCTTCACTGGGGATCTGTCTCTGGGGCTTATCTATTTGTCCTGGTCTCCGCTGACATTCAGGACTGTAGAGGTCATCTCTAGGTGCTGACCCACCATCTGGGCTGGATACGTACTGGATCCGGGTGACTGCAGTGACCATCTGATCTGGATACAGACTGGATCTGGTGGCTACGGTGACCCCGGAATAAGAAAGAACAGACTAATATTAGCGTAGATGCCATTCTTCTAATGATGTAGCAAGTACATCGGGTGTTATGGGAAGTGTTCCCGGTTCCGGTTGTCCTATTTAAATGTGGTTTAAATTCCAGGTTTTAAGTGCTATAATCAGTAGGGTTGGGTATCGAAAACCGGTTCCATTTTAGAACCGGTTCCAAATTTCCAAGAACTGGGTATTCGATAAGACGCGTGCATTTAGATTCTGCTTAACGATTCCTGCGTTTGTATTTTAATGTGATTAAAAACGATTTAAGTGTAGGAACGGAAAGAACTTGCGCCCTGTTTGTGTGCAGCACACACGAAGCGCAAGCGCGAGCACAGAGAACAGAGGTCGCGGTACGGGTTCCCGGTTTGTGTCCGTTCTCGAACCGTATCGGCTGTCAAAAAACCCATATCGGTCGACCACTAGACGCTAATATAGTTATCGCTCTTAAAAAGCATCAGGATTTAAAACATCAGGTGACAAAACTGCAGCTCATTCTTATAACAAACAATGTTATCGTCCGTTGATGTGGACGCTAATATAGTTATCGTTCTTAAAAAGCTTGAGCATTTTAAGTGGCAGCCAACAAAACTGCAGAGCGCACTTGCATTAAACAATGTTATCGTCTGTTGATGTGGAATGCCAAGTTATCGTTCTTAAAAAGCTAGTGTTTAAAGCAGCCGGCATCAAAACTGCAGCATGTGCTTATAACAAACAGAGCGTTATCGTCCATTAGTGTGGATGCTAATATAGTATCATTATAGTTTTTGTTCTTTGTGTGAATGGGCCTTTAACTGTGGATACCAATGGGATGTTCATGTAAGATGCAGTTTGCGCAACAGATTGAGTTTATTGTTGCTCGTGGCAGAATTCTCAAAATAGATATGATGTAGTTGCCCAAAATGCTAAATGCTAATTTAAGCCCTGTTGCTAAAAAACTCTGAATCAATAAAGATTTTGATTCGTTCATCTAGGTGTTTTCTTCCAAGTTGAGGAAGTCCATCATTTTGGGAATGATGTGAGAGGGTGGATCAGTCTGTCAGGCATTTGATGGGTGTCCGTGAACTCATCATGTCACTGTGTGCTTCCGTCACATTGTGGGAAGAACCTGCGCAGATGTTCTGTGTTTTTGAGAAAATGAAGTGTGACATGAGTTCCACACCATTAGGGTTGGGTATCGAAAACCAAATTTCCAAGAACTGGGTATTCGATAAGACGCGTGCATTTAGATTCTGCTTAACGATTCCTGCGTTTGTATTTTAATGTGATTAAAAACGATTTAAGTGTAGGAACGGAAAGAACTTGCGCCCTGTTTGTGTGCAGCACACACGAAGCGCAAGCGCGAGCACAGAGAACAGAGGATAGGCTACTAACTACAAAGTCATAAGTTCACACCCCGGGGAAAAGGGTGAGACATAAACTACCACCATTATGACCTCGACCCACTAAACCCAAGTTTACTCAAGGGTAAGTTTGGGTATCGAAAACCGGTTCCAAATTTCCAAGAACCGGGTATTCGATAAGACGCGTGCATTTCGATTCTGCTTACCGATTCCTGCGTTCGCATTTTAATGTGATTAAAAACGATTTAAGTGCAGGAACGGAAAGAACTTGCGCCCTGTTTACGTGCAGTGCACACGAAGCGCAAGCTCGAGCACAGAGAACAGAGGTCTGGTACGGGTTCCCGGTTTGTGTCCGTTCTCGAACCATTCCGTGTATTTCCACTGTAGAAAAGGTTGTTCCGGGCAGAAACTGACTTTTCATATTTGTCGACCAATATGCAGAAAACTACATCAGTATATCATCATAAACACAGTCGTTTTTGTCTTACGTGAACGTAAACGGATGAGAAAGAAAACACACATGTACAGTATATTTAGATCTGCGTGCGTTCGGTGTTAAAGAGACAGCAGCCTAATAAACTCACTGCCTGTCATTAATGTTAATCAAAGAACAAAAGTAAATAATTCACTGATCTTGACTGAATATATTTAATAACTTTAATTGATTCATCTATATTTTATTTATGAAAAGAAAACCATGCAGTGTTTTTAAACTTTTAATTA
>NW_015546140.1:196306-196661 GCF_001515605.1 Sinocyclocheilus anshuiensis | reverse complement strand
ACAGAGCACTATTTAGAGTCCCAGCCTCAGAGGAGACAACAGAGCAGTGGATTTATTGATTTATTTACTGTAGATTATGCTGCTGCCACACAGATCTAAAATAAACAAGCGATTTATTTCCCAGCTGTTTACCTTCACAGACATAACCCACTGTTTTTGTAACTCCTGTGTGTTTTTAACGTAAACTTGTGTGTGAAAGATAACTTACTTTAGTACTCACATGCTGTGACAGCAGCTTTCTGTCTGTGTGCTTCGGATGTGTGCGCTCAGAAAACCGTGTATCAGAAGTTTAAACTAATATGGTTTAAAATGCATGATTTCAGCGCGATAAACATGATAATCAGAACCAAAACAG
>NW_015546140.1:194889-195245 GCF_001515605.1 Sinocyclocheilus anshuiensis | reverse complement strand
AGCTCTATTCTGGAAAAGGGGGCGGGGAGCAGTAGCTCATTTGCATTTAAAGAGACAGGCATGAAAAACAGTGTGTTTCTACTTCCAGTCAAAATAGGCATTTTCAGAATTATATAATAAATGATCTGTGAGGTATTTTGAACTAAAACTTCACAGACGCATTCTGGGGACACCAGAGACTTATATTACATATTGTAAAAAGGGGCATAATATGTCTACTTTAATGCAGCCTAAAAATCCTTTAACGGATTTGAATATTAGTCAAGTCAAGTCAAGTCTACTTTATTGTCAATTCTTCCACATGTACAGCACATACACACAGAGAATTGAAATTGCGTTACTCTCAGACCCTTGGT
>NW_015546140.1:192117-194225 GCF_001515605.1 Sinocyclocheilus anshuiensis | reverse complement strand
GGTCTTACCACCTTTTTATAGGACTTGATTATATTGTCTCAAATATTTTAAAAGAATCACAATGTGTTTTCTAGTTAAAAATTTGAAGGGTAACACAAGGCCTTTTGGTTCTTTCCATTGCAAATAGCTTTTTGTCCAAATTATGTTTTCTCCCAAGCTAAATGCCTAAAAACTCCACAGCCTCCTCAAATGAAATTTGCAACCTGTAGCCGTCACTCCTCCTTCCCATATTAGAGTCCAGAGCTGGTGACAGAGACTCCCTGACATTACCTCCCCCTCCCGGAAGGTGCGTCCTGCGCCGTAACATATCCACCGTGGGGGGGTGGGCGCCCTGGAGGCTGGTCCAAGACGGAGACACGGGAGGCCTCCAGGGCAGATCAGGGAGCGCAGGAGACCATGGCGGTGCAGGGAGCTCGGGAGGCCATGGTGGATCAGGAGATTCGGGAGGCTCTGCCTCCGAGGCCGCAACCCCAGCCCCCGCCCCACCCCGGCCTCTATGACCGGCTATACTCGGGAACAGGAGCCCTCCATGGGCTATACTCGGGAACTGTGAAGAGCTTACGAGGAGCTGGCACTGGAGGGTGCTCTGGAGGAGCAGGCACAGCAAATCGCCTTCGAGGAGCTGGCACTGGAGCCAACTCAGGTGCTGGAGCCGACACTGGAGCGAGCTCTGGGGCTGGGATGAGGGCAGAGAACAGTCCCTTTCTCCTCATCCTCCTCTTTTGGTTAGAGGTGAATTGGGCGGCCGGCGGGTTGAAGAGAGCCGCTGCCGGCGGGTTTGACATCGGAATGGCCGGCTGGCTGGAGAGAGCCGCAGCCGGCGGGCTTGACTTCGGAGCGGCCCGCAACCTTGTCTTGGAAGCGGCCAGCCTTTCTGGGCCAAGGACGATTGTGGAGCTTCGGAAGACTCTGGGGTGCTGTGGGTTGCGCAGGTGGTCGGAGCTGTTGGCGCAGTATGTGGTGGTTCCTGGCGGGAGGTGAGCTGGGGAGACTCGGCTTGTTCCAGAGGGGGCTGGACGATGAGACAGACCGTGCCTTGATTTCTTCGACTTCAAAGTCGGGACAATTTAAATAAAGGACGAGGTTACTCAGTTCAATTAGGGGGAAATCACTCACAGGAAGTTCGCAGTGGATTGTCTCGTTGTCGAGCCCCAGCTGAAAACACGCACCTAGAGCGGCGTCATGCCAGCTCACCTGGCTGGCAAGCTTGAGGAATTCCTCCACATATCGCTCCAACCTCCGACCATCCTGCCGCAAACGCCACAGCCTGTCCTCAGCAGCAATCATGTTGATAGTCCGGTTTTCTGTCACAGTTCACAAGGCAGAGACATGAGGTAAGAGTGCAAACAGGTTGGTTTATTGATAGAGGCTGGCAATGAAGACAGATGGCAGGTAAGTCGTGAGAATAAGAGAGAGTTTGAGGGTTCTTAGCTCTGGGTAATTGGAGTCTGCTCTGTTGCAGGAGTCCGGGGAATGAACAGGGTCGACGAGGGACAGGATCGCTGGAACATAGGAGACACTAGAGGTAAGTAGAGACAACAGGTAAGAGTCTGGTTAGCTTGGTGTAGTGAACGGTAGACCGGACGGTGAGTGATTGGAAGGAGCGTGCTTTTGAAGGTGGCTTAAATGGAGACGGCAGGTGCAGGTGATCTGGAGTGAGTGGTGATCGTGACTGTGAACAGGTGTGAGCCAGGGAGGATTCTGGGGTATGGAGTCCAGAGCTGGTGACTGGTGACAGAGACTCCCTGACACCTATTGTGTTGTAAATGTTAAAAGAACTGTATCCTGACAAGAAATTTTTGTACAAGATTTTTATTTTCTCTGACACTTTTTTCCCCACTGTGTTGCATAAAATATTAAATGAATTTTGTGTCTTAAGATAATTCATATAAATTAAAGTCAAAGTCAATCAATTCAAGACTCTTGACAAGACGAATAAAATAACATTCAATTTTGTGCAGACTACACTTTTATTTGTTAGCCTATCTCTCTTTCTTTCAGCAGCGGAAATTTAAATGTGAGATTCTGGAAACTAGATCTAAATTTAGCGGGAACGGTCGGGTCGGGAAGAAAATTATTCTAAGCGGACAGCGGGTGAACAAAGAGTG
>NW_015546140.1:170984-191024 GCF_001515605.1 Sinocyclocheilus anshuiensis | reverse complement strand
CAGGTCGGGAAGAAAATTATTCTAAGCAGACAGCGGGTGAACAAAGAGTGAATATATAGCGGGAGCAATTGGGTGCGGAATATAACCTTGCGGGAGCATGACTAAAAAAAATAGTCCCGCGCAGACCTCTAGTTGGCCATGCTGCTGTCTTTATACTGTTCCTTCTGACAGGCCAACCATACAATTCCTAAAGACACATACAAACTAAAATGTTAAGAGGTGTAGCGTCTGGACCAATCAGAAAACACAATTTTTCATTTGATTTACCCACGAGCTGATTCGCTACAGAGGAATAAAATGGACTTAAGAAAACATGTAAACCAGTTAAAACTCTATTATACATAAAATCATTGCAATAAATAGAGTGGTAAAACATGTCTATTATGTGACAGTGGCACACACGTAAGGCTAGCGCTGTGCCTGCCGCTTTCAATGTCCACATCTCACCCTTCTTCTTAGTTCCTCATCTGCATTTGGCACTTGGTTGGCCGGTTAGCTTGGTGGGTTATAGTGTTTGCACTGAGCAGTAGTGTAGCGATCTGCAGTTGAAACGAGCCTCAAATTATTTGACATTTTACTCAACATTTAATTGGGAAGGCAAACCAAGCTGGTGAAGGCACGGCAGAACAGAGTTTCTCAAAAATCTTTGCAGCCATTTGAGCATTCGTTTTGCATTTTTTAACACAGGAGTGTACGGCACCTTGTGGCTCGTTGCTCTAGGGGTATGATTCTTTCTATGGGTGCATGAGGTTCAAATCCTGAACAAGCCCTCCTCTGGCTTTCCAGCCTCTTTTCTTGAGTAGTAACCATCATTATATGGCACAATTGCACACCTCCATCATGTAAGGCTAGCATTGTGCCTGCCACATTTCAATGTCCACATCTCGCCCTTCTAGGGTGCTAATGAGTCACTGGTGTGCAGGAAATGTTTGGCTGCAGTGGGTGAGAGAGGCTCACCAAAACTTTTTTTTTTTGTTTTTTTTTGGAATACATCTTTAGTTTCATCAGTGTTTGTTTTTCTGAGCTTTTAAGTTGATCCTCCCAGCAGCTTGCGCTGTTTGGGAGGATTTTTTGTGCGTTTTTGCTTTTTGTTTTTGTTTACAATGGACGGCTCAAGGGTGACTGACACGGCAATGGCGGACGGCACACGGTGTGGGAATGATAATGGACTGGCTCAGCGACAACGAGATGTTAAAGAGAAGGAAAAGGAAGTGAGGAAGGAGACTGGAAACAGAGTATATTTAAAGAAAGTAATGGTGACTGTGGATGTGGGACATGCAAAGGACAGAAGGGCGGTGGATGTTATTAAAGCATTGGCGGAGCGGATCGGCGACAGGAGGATTTTAGCAGTGAGACCCAAACAAATGATGGAATACGAGATAACACTTCAATGAGAGGACGACACAGAGCTTTTAATAGACGGATTGATGATAAATGGCATCAAATGTGAGGAAAAAACTGCAAAACAGAGATTACGTTGTCTCCTTCATGCATCTGCCCGTTTACATTGCTGACAAGGAAATTTTAAATAAATTAGAAGGCTGGGGAGTTTACCCAATTTCAAAAATTAAAAGAAGAGTTTATCTGGGCACCAGTATTGAGGATGGGACGGGGTTTGTGAGAACACGGTTCCCAAAAGAAGTTGCATCCCTCCCGTACAGCACAAAAATGGAAACGGCAGAAGGTCCGCAATATTTCCGGATGATGCACAGCCATCAGGTGAAGACCTGTCGGCTGTGCATGAGCCCAGATCATGTGGCAAAAGACTCTCCTGATTTCAAGTACTTTAAATGTGAGGAGAGGGGGCACTTCGCGAGACACTGCAATGCAGTGACGTGCCCGGATTATAATTTGGTTTTAAATAAGTGTGAGTGTTGGATGGGGAGCGTGGAGGAGGAGGAGGATGAGCAGCGGGTAGACGGGCAGATGCATGAACGAGACAATGAGTAGCGAGAGGCGGACACAACGGCAATACAAGATGAGGAAGAAACAGCGAATAAAGATATTGAGCATCAGGAGAAGGACTATAATGAGCAGCAAGTGCAATCACAAGAGGATGGGGAAGCTTAGATGCAGATGGATTTGACTGAAAGTTTACAAAATGCTTTGGACGTGGTGGAACATAATAATCAAAGGGACGATGAACTGATTGGTGTACAAAAGGATGGTGATGTATGGACACAAATGGATTTGCCTGAGGGTTTGCAAAATGCCTTGGACACAGTAGAACTTAATGACCAAAGGAGTAAGGAGCAAGCTGCAGTAAAGGAAAGTGAAGAGGGGAAAGAAAAGGAGGAGAAACAAATGAAATCTACTAAAAGAAGGTCAGTAAAGGTAACGCCAAATTTAGACACTATTAGGGGGAAAAGGTGCTTTAAGAAGGCTCAATTGAGAGTGTGAATAAATATGAACTGTTAAAGGACTTGGGGGAGATGGACTGAGATGATGAACTTTATGTATGTTTTTATATGTTTTATGCTTTTGAGGATTGTTACTTTTAATGCTAGAGGACTTTTAGACGTAGGGAAATTTGAAAAAGTGAAAGAGTGTGTAAAGGAGAAGATGTGATTTTATTACAAGAAACTAACTGGAGGGAGGAGCGCATGACTGAAATAAGAAAAAGGTGGAATGGAGGGATTCTATATAACAATGGTGATGATAAGCTGGGAAGAGGAGTTTCGGTTTTAATAAAAGAAAACAGTGGTGTAACATGCAAAACAACATATAATGATAAAGAGGGGAAATGTATAGCTGTCGAAATGGAATATGAGGGGAAAACAGTAGTTGTGCTTAATGTTCATGCACCAACAGAGCAGAATCAAAAGAAAGCATATTTTAATGTGTTAAGAGATTACAAAAAATACAAAATACAAAAGTTATTATGATGGGTGATTTTAATACTGTTTTTAGCAAATTAGAAATGGGCAAGGGAATGGTTTTTAAAGCTGATAAAGGCAGAAAAGAATTGAAGCAATTAAAGGAAGAAAACAACATGATTGATATATAGAGAGAAAAAAATGAAAAAATAAAGAATATTGAAGGAGGCAATAAGCGGGGAATTGTATGTGTAAAACAAGAACTGATTTTATTTTATGTACAAGGAACATTACGGGTTTTATCGGTAGTATTAAATATGAAGAATCAAGCTTAAGTGATCATAAACCAATTTTTATGCAAGTAGACTGGAGTTCTGTGAAAAGAAGGCCGGGGGTGTGGGTTTTAAATACAGAGATTTTGAAGAATGAGGATTATGTGTTACAGTTTTTAACAATAATTTTTGCACTAATAACAGAAACTTCATGTCATTTTTCAAAACTCTAGACACATAATTCACAACCAATGATCAAAATGCACAAATTTCAAAACACTTAACACTTTTTCCAAATGCTTGGATACAATACACATGAACCAAAGTTATTTTGTTCATTGAACTAAAATCACTGGTTCAAAATGACACAACTTAACATCAAAGTATTACTATTTCAAAATACAACTCACACATTTGTTAATTCCAGTGACGTAATCACTTTTGTGTTATCTGTATTGTGGTATGGTTCTTTTTGGTTGTTTCTCTCTCTCGATGTGTCTCCTGCTTCTCTGGCTCCTCCTACACTTTCTACTCTAGCAGGTAGCTGATTGCCCTTTCCAGCTGCTCTCTGTTGCTGCCAGAAGCCCTACGTAACCTTTCTTGCCCTGTGTTGAGCAAGCTACTACAAGATACTTTGCTGTTGAACCCTTGTTTTGTTTTACCCTGTTACCAAATGCTTAAGCCGTTACTTTGTTGACCGATTGTATGAAGGTAGAATGACGTCAAAAAGATTTGCGTACGCAGGGTAAGAGTTGTGGAAGTGTACATAAGACTGTAAGCTTAAATTAAATTTGCATGCGCAAGAGAAACTTTGTAAAGGTGTAAATTGCGTTTCAAGCGCAAGAAAAATTTATTTGCAGCATTTTACTGTTATTCGTAAGTGTAATTCATGTATTGTGAAACTGCAGCTTCATG
Organism: Sinocyclocheilus anshuiensis; assembly: GCF_001515605.1. Taxonomy (NCBI): domain Eukaryota; kingdom Metazoa; phylum Chordata; class Actinopteri; order Cypriniformes; family Cyprinidae; genus Sinocyclocheilus; species Sinocyclocheilus anshuiensis. The sequence continues at coordinate 187,021 of NW_015546140.1, read as the reverse complement.
CTAACGCAAAATAAATATGATCTGCATGCTTCTGACTTCCATTTTTCCGCGCTTACACTTTTGGCACGTTTTTTTCGCCAAAAGACGGTCATTTAATTTACGCTTACAGTCTTATGTACACTTCCACAACTCTTACCCTGCGTATGCAAATCTTTTTAACGTCATTCTACCTTCATAGATTGTTACCCCTTTTGGAAGCTGTAGGGAGGTGGGTGCCTTTTTTTTACTATCCATGTTTTCTCCTGGTTTGAGGATTAGATGGGGAGTGAGTGTATAATTTTGTTGTTGCTTTTCTTTTATTTGACCGGTTTAGAAAGAATCTAACCCCCAGAATAGAAATACTTTTGTTTGTTATTTTGGCATTGTTCCCCCCTCCTGAGGTTTTTGCTTCCCTCTTAGTTTCACATCCTTCTGTCTGAGAATTATGTATACTCCGTGCTCTCAGAGCTGTTAATAAAACCTGTTAAAAGGATCTTGTTGTAGTGGTTGTTGTTGTTGTAATGCTGTGGCAGGGGCTCGGGCAAATGCTCTTCTTTAACCCTTAATATTGTTACGTTACCTTTTAAAACCCCTAGACACACGTAATGCATTTCATCTGAATTGAGTGTCTATTCATTTCATTACAATGATCTAACTATCAACTGATACAACTGTTCAAAATGCTACATAACTGTTGCATTACTCTTGAAGCATAGTTTTTATGCAAAATGATGAACAATATTACATGTTTAGATTTATGAAAGTGACCCAACTGAGTGTGTTCAGGTATGATCAGTTTCAAGATGCCTGTTGTTGGGAGAAAAAAACAAACCCCAAAAATGCTATAGCATTGTTATCAGTATTTGTTTTTCCTACAATACTGTAGATGTCTTTTTAGAGGGTGATAGAGCTGGAAGCTGATGAAAGCCATTCATATCTTTGGATGAGGCAGGCTTTAACCTGGCCATGAAATGGAGGAGAGGCTGAGAGTCCAGCGGTTGAGAGCGGCCCAGAACGATGTTCACTGGGGGGCCTGACCACCCCCCACTGACTGTGATTTTGAGGGGCCCCATAGCAAAATCAGTGCAATGGGCCCAGAATTCCTAACAACAGCACTGAGTGCAATCATGGTTTCAGGGCCATCCACATTATCACCTTGTATTTACCCCCACACTCCCCTTTTCTTACTGTAACCCGACTGAAGAATTGTTCTCCACATGGAGGTGGAAGGTTCACAATAGGCCCCCTCACAAACAAGTCACTCTTCGCCAGGCCATAAGATGATGCGTTCAGTGACATCTCAGGAGACCAATGTCAGGCCTATTTTTGCCATGCCAGATTTTAGCTAATGAAAACATCCATTATGATGTGGCCAAAAACATGTGGCCAAATTCACAAGACAGGGTTGATAAAAACATAGAAGTGCAGTGAGTGACATTTTACTGTAGGCCTACTGTAGTTTTTTTTCTTATCTTTTCTTCTCTTCTCATTTTTTTCTTATTTCGAGTTTTTTGAAAAACCTGCTGTGAGTTGTGTATTTCATCAATAATTTTCAAATTTTGTTTAATGTTTCCAGTGTCTGTACATTTCTCTCTAGTCTATTGCAATGGTGTATGAATGTGTAGAACCATAATGAAAGCTACATGTGTTTTGAACAAATATATTTAATGATTGTGAGTGAAACTATGGGTATCTTGTGTGTGGGTGATCTAAAGTAATGTTCCTATCATATGTCATAATAAATGAGTTTTTTGAACCAATGCTTCTGCAAATGCAAGGCTTCTTTAAAGATATGAATGCAATATGCAAAGTTTTGAACATTGGACAGCCTGTGTTACAAATAATGACTGTTTTGAGATTTGTGTCTAGAGTTTTGAAAAATGACATCAAGGTTCTGTTATTTGCGCAAAAGCGAATGTAAAAAACTAAGTATTAAAGAAATTATTGAAAAAGAAAAGGAGAACGTTATGTACACTGAACATAAAGAATATGGTGGGAAAATGTTTAATATTTAGTTGAAAAATCACAATAAAGTACTGCAAAGAGAAATAAGGGGAAATTTGGAAAAGGAATTAAATGAGAACGGAAAAGATATACAAAAAATAAAATAATTGGGAGGGAATATTGAAAGAAATGGAAGAGGAAAAATATGAAGGTGCGAGGCAAAGAAGTAAGGCTAAATATATCATGGAGGGCAAAAAATTTACAAAATGTTTCTTTGATCTAGAAAAAAGAAAAGGGAGAGCTGAAATGATTAAAGAAATAAGAGGGGTGTAGTTGTGGAAACAAATGAGTAAATATTAAAAGAAATAAAAGCATACTATGAGAACCTGTTTAGTGGAGAGGGGGTGAGGGAAGAAGAGAAACTGGAGTTACTGAAGCAAATAAAAGCAACAGTAGGAGAAGTAGACAAAAAAGAGTGTGATGAAGAGATAAGGGAAGAGGAGATAAGAGCAATAAGTGAATTAAACAAAAAGAAAAGTCCAGGTATAGATGGTGTGGGGAGTGAATTTTATATAGTTTTTAAAGATTTTTTAACTAGCATTTTAAAAGAAGTATATGTAGATGTTTTTAAGAAAGGATAATTAAATCAAATAATGGGAATGGGTTTAATGAAGTTGATATACAAGAGAAAAGGAGAGAAGACTGATTTAAAGAACTACAGGCCGATTACAATGCTGAATACTGATTTAAAGATTTTATCTAAAATTTTAGCCAACAGATTGAAGGAAGTCATGCCAACTATAATTAAAACTAACCAAGTGTACGGAGTGAAAGGAAGAGACATAGCAGATACAACTATTAGTATAAAAGATATGATAAGATACATACATGAAAAGAACAAAGATGGTTTTATAATCAGATTAGATTTTGAGAAAGCATTTGACAGGGTGGAGCATGTTTTTTTATTTGATGTTTTAAAAAGTTTTGGTTTTGGAGAGAATTTTATTAAATGGATTAGGATCCTATACAAAGGTGCAATAACAAAAATTAAATATAATGGTTTTTTTTACACAGTGTTTTAAAATTACCAGCTCAATAAGACAAGGATGTCCGTTGCCAGCTCTTTTATATTCTTTAGTTGCGGAACCTTTGGGACTGACTGTAAAACACGAAGAGGGAATAAAAGGGATAGGCATCGAGGGAGGAGAAAGTAACATTTTTCAATACGCAGATGACACAACGTTATTGTTAAAAGATCTGGAGAGGGTGAAAAAAGCAATGCAAATTGTACAGAAGTATTGTAGGGGATCAGGAGTTAAAGTAAATGAGGACAAAATGGTATATATGAGATTCGGAGGGGCAGCGGTTTTAAAAGAGGATTTTACTTTTAAGGAAACTAAATAAGTTAAGATGTTAGGTGTTTTCATAGGGAGGGATGGAAAGAAAGGAGAAGAAACTATGTGGGAGGCAGCTTTAGGAGGGATTGAAAGAAGACAACTGAGAAACTGAGAACATTAACTTTGAAAGGGAAGGTTTTAGTTCTTAATGTTTTAATGATTTCTAAATTGTGGTATATTTTATATGTGTCATCTATGCCGTTGTGGGTAGAAAAAAGGCTGAAAAATGTTTTTTTTATATTTCTTATGGGAAAGGAAACCGCCAAGAGTAGCATACAACACTTTAATAGGAGCAGTGGGGAAGGGAGGACTGGGGTTAATAGATGTGGAACAAAGAGAGAACAGTTTGAGAGTGAAAATAATAAAAAAGTACTTGGATGAAGAAAACAAAGCGGCATGGAAGAGAACAATGGGGTATTTTTTAAGTAAGTGTAGTAATTTTAATTCGGGGGACAACATTTTATGGATGAAAACAAAAAATTAGATGACGGAGGGGCTGATGGGTGCATGGGGCAAATTTCTTAACTAATGCGCATTTTAAGTCACAAGGTAGAGAGAACATTTTAAAGGCATTATTCTTAAACAACTGCATTTTAAATCAAGGGAAGGAGATTTTTGTAAGAAACGGTGGGATGTGGGAATCACGAAAGTCAGAGATGTTTTATACGAATTCAAAGAGGGGTTTTTACCAGTGCAATACATTGTGGATGTGATGGAGGAGGCAAAGGAGGATTATAGCAGACAAGAGATATCAAACAAATATGATCTCATTAAGAATGCTATAACTCAAGAGTGGATAAAGAGAATTGAAAACATGGGAGAAGGGAAATAAGGAAAAAAGATATGTATGTGGGGCTGGGGGAAAAACTGTATGCTTTCAATTAATGTACTGTGAAAAAGTTTTATTGTGTTTTTAGAGATGCTGTTTTTAAGAAACCTGTTGTAAATGAATATTGCTTACAGAAATGCAATGATTTAAAAGAATTCGGCATATGGGGGAGCATGAATGGGAAATTTGTACAGACAAAATTGGAAAACTCAGAATATTTTATCAGACACAAAGTGATTTTTACAGATGTTATTTTAGACAAAATTGGAATGGAACCAAGTGCTACTTGTAAAGTTTGCAATGATGATGATGAAGGATTTTTACACTTGTTTTTACATTGTAAAGAATTGGAGGATTTTAACGGGAAATGCAAAAGTCTGACTCTCTAACCATTAAGCCACGACTGCCCACTATGTTTATACTATCTGTAGCTTAGAATAGAGAGAATACAAACAAACACAATATCACATATCAAAATATCAGGTATTAACAATCAATTATAATGTAAATATTAATATTAAGGAAAACCCCAAGTAACAAAAATCAAGTATAAAATGATAGCATAGGAAAACAGCAGTAAATGAGTACTGTCTTCATGATGAGGTATATGCGATGCAAGGTAGTCAGTGCAGTGTCATTAGATTGCTTAACAGTGCAAGGATAACAAATGGTAACAAATGGCATATATATGAAAACAAATACAAAATTGCAGTTGTGTATGAGGGTTAATATAGCCATAAACAACAGTCAATAATTTACAGGACAGAGTTTAAGTGAGTGAGCATGGGTAGCAGCACACAGCATCATGCCAAGTAGTCAGTTTCACCTCTCCATTGCTGGGAGGATTCATATTTCAGATGGCGTGACAGATCTTACAAAATAAAAGTACAAACTCAATTAAATAGACAAGAATATATATCTTTTTTTTTACCATGGAAATTAAGTCGTCTTTTTTAATATAAAATATTACTCTTTAATTATTCTTTAAATTACTTTATTCTTTTATTATGTCTAAGTTAATTTTTTTTTTTATTAATACTTCCTTTACACAATGAATCATTTGTAGACAATATGAAACTAATATTTAGCATTTTATATGGGATAATAAGCCAGCGAAAATGAAGAGAAAATGCTCTGCCTTCTAATTCAGGGGTTAAAGAAAAAAAAAATCCTGAGCCTGAACTTTTTTCCAGGGGTTGCGGGGGCAGACACATACACAGGGTTATTTGGTGCGGGGGCAGACACATACACAGGGTTATTTGGTGCGGGGGCAGACACATACACTTTACTGGTAAATTACCGTTAAGAGATCATATGTGAACAGGACCTTTTCAAAAATCCCGGTAAATTTGTTCTGGCAATCATATAGTTCTTATGGAGATGACGTGATTACTCTGAGTTGTTTACAAAGCTCCGCTGCTTTTTTAAAAGCTTTTCCATGTAAATATAGATTACGCTAGATGGAAATCTTTGACCATTGCGCCTCGCAGCTTTTTCAATGCGATGTGCTCGAGACCCAGGCTTCTTTTCCATTCATCAGCTGCGACTCTGCAATTGGATACTATTATGCGCGTCTCGTGTTTATAAAAGCAAAAACTTCTGATTGGCTAGTAATGTTAGTTTGGTTGAGAGTGAAAGCTGTGTTCCTCTCATACATTGGTAGGCGAACTCATGAACTCGAACGTGATATCAACAAGTGGTTTTAAATGTAGGATGACTATCTTTTTTTTCCCTGCAGCCAAACACAGCACACCGGAGATCCGGCACGGTGCCGGAGAACTTTAAGCCCTGCTAATGAGGACTTGCTTGTTTTGAAATAATGTTTAAATTATTGTATTAGTTATACTGCCATATTGTGGTTGTTCAGCCATTTTTTCTTTTTCTTTTTCTTTTTCTTTAATACTTTTCCTGAGTCACTGTTTTCTTCTTACATAGGATATTTTTACAAAAACATAGTAGTGGCTATATACCCCCACCGCCATCTACACAGTTAAAAAGATTAATTAATCAATATTTCCTCAAATAGTACATTTTTAAATCATAATCTCAGCTCTGCCATTTAACTCCAAACCATTCCTCTAGTAAACCAATCAGGATAGTACAGTCATCAGCGGTATCATCAGTCAATTGAACTCCACCTGTTAGTCCTTATCAGAGTTTGAGAGAGGGAGAGAGAAAACCAAAACAAAACAGAGCACATGCACCAAAAGAGACACTCACACTTATACATGTCCTTGGACGAAACATCTGGTTGGTTCTGTCCAGTCTTTTGAACACTCTGCTCCTGAGCACTTCCTTGGAACTTCCTCCTCTGCTGGCCCATCCAACCTTCTGGCTCCTTCATCTGCTGTCTTCACTGGTGCCATCCAGCTCTTCGACTCTTCCTTCCCTGCTGGCTCTGCCCAACTCTCTGTTTCCCCCTGATGCTCCCAATTCCCAGCTCTGACTAGGCCCTCGGATCATCCACCTTCACCTCGGTATTCTGGGCCAAAGACTCTGCCTCAAATCTACAATCCCTCGGCTCTACCATGGTCTGTCATCCCTTCAGCTTTATGGGGCTTCCTTGACCCTCCTTGAGCAGGATCAGTGGTGGTGGCCTTAGCTATTTGATCATCCCAGGGGCCACTGGTACCCCTTTTCCACCAAGGCAGTTCGAGTGCTGGTTCGGAGCCAGAGCCTAGTTTCAAACCGGTTCTTTGTCTTTCGACACCCAAAGCACCAGCTCCGAACCAGGAATAGCGGTTTATAGGTAGCACCAAAACATTGCTGGACTAGAAGGAAGAACCGCTTGCGTCAGGGGCTGGGGTCGGGGTTACCGTGACCAACAAGACGAACAGAAACTTTTGACCGCCATATTTGAAATAGCAGCTAAACAAGATGGATGCAATTAAGCAAAAACAGCAGTGGTCCGAGTATGAAACAAGCTGTTTTCTTGCAATCTGGTCCTCTGGTTACTTACTGTTATTCTCGCTTGAAATCTCAGTCTATACAAACTACGGAGAGCTGCACGAACACGTTGGATTCGCCGGGTTTGGATGCCAATGTAGGTTCGCAAAGCCAACATCAATAGCAACGCAACGCCCGCCATTGTTGATGGTGTGTTTGGTGCTTCCGCGCTAGTGTTGCTGGGAAAAATTTTACGTATTCAGTGACGTAAGACCTGGCTCTGTGGTGGCTCTCTAGTCCGTGGAAAAGCAAACCGGTTCTTAATGGGCTCGCAAGTCGAAACAACTCCGAACCGGCTATAGCACTAGCTCTGAACCAGCACCCGGTTCCTGCTGGTGGAAAAGGGGTATGGATGGGGTTGATAATGGTGAAAGGAGAACAGCTGGATTAATGAGTGGAGACAGAGAGCTCCACTCTAAAGTCTAGGATGATAAGTGACAATGAAGGAGAATCTGGTGAAGAATAAAGCCCACTGGGTCTGGCTAGGGTTCATCCACTTAATTTAGAGGTTAATAGATGTGCCCTACAGTTGAGACAATACAGCCCTGATGCTGGTGGTGGAAGTGTAGACGTTTTTGATGAAGGGGTGTTGGACATTTGGATAACTGAGCATGCATGCACTAGGCAAGGCTTGAATGAGCAGCTGGAAGGCGTTGGAAGCTTCCAGAGACCATGGAACAATTTTGGGCTTATTTTTGAAGAGAGACATTTGGGAAGCAACAATGGTGTTGAAGTTCCAAATGAAACAGGACTGAAAGTTTGAAGTTTGGAAGTGGAAAGAAGGAAGATAAAGAAGAAACTCCAAGGAAGAGCAGTGCAATCTAAACAGCCATTGTTGAGATTAGACAAATAGGTTGAATGAAGTGTGAGCATTTATGGAGTCCTTGATTGTGGGGCAGGTGTGAAAGAATAAAAGTCTGGATAGAGGAAGCAGAAAGAGGGAAGAGGCAGAGATTTTAATAAAGGCATGACGGAACATGGCGCTAAAGAAATCTTCAAGGAAATGTTTACAAGAGCATGCTTGCTTTTGTTTTTGTGTTCTACGAAATATTCTTTGTATCCATTGTATTATTTCAAAATATTATTTAAAATATGTTAATATAAACCAACACACTAGTAGACGTGAACATAGTAAAACACACACAAACATATCACTAATGAAATATTTTTTTTTATTTGATAACATTTTCATTTTATAAATCAAATTTTTGATCATTTCTAGAAAAAGCTTTAAAATTTAAATGCATAAAAAAAAATACAAATATGCAATGTACAGCACAATCACAGTCATTGTACAGCACAGTCATTGTCTAGAAACTATTTTAGTATGCTAGCAGGTTATTATTATATACTGGTTTAGATGCTTCTGCTAGACACTGCAATTTCTACTTATATTCTGGAGCAATAAAGAAGATTTAAAAAAATGTGCAAATTATGGTTATCAGTGAATTTGTATAATGCAACAGCTCATGAGAATGACCTACATGAAAATACAACTTTCTGTTATTAATCATCGTGTCAACAAGGTTAAAACTGTATACTGCTAACACCTATCTATATATTGTTATTTTCCCCTAATTTCACCAGAGTCCACTGGAATCTACTTAGACAAGTATTCACAATAAAAATTAAACCAGCTGAATATCAATTTAATTGTTAAACTACGATACGTACAAAAACAAAGTCGTGATTTTACATCCTCGTAAGTTTAGCCCATAGTGTGGATGAAGGTCTTGTGCACCTCTCTGTAAGCGTTTCGGAGGAGTACATATGGAAAACACATTTCCAGCATGTCTTGACTCAAGAACGGTGACTGCTCCACTATCTACAACATAAAGAATACAAAAGTAAGATTTGTATAATAAACCATTTTTTAAATGATAATAATTAAATTACTCGCCATAGGTTTATTACCATGTGTAGAATGAGATAAACGGAATCTCTGTTCTTTATTTCCATTCGCTCCACATTCTGACCTAATTGCAGTAAGATAGATGATGCCACCTACAGGATAGGCATAATCGGACATGTTAGATAAAATATTTTAATAAGACTTTACAATAAGGTCTGATTAGTTAATTATTAACTAACACTAAGTACAATTAGCAATATATTTGTCACAGTATTTACTACTCTTTGTTAAGATTGGTTAATAAAAATACAAATGTATTTAATGTTAGTTCATGTTAGCTCAGGTCCTAATATTAATAATACTAATTATAATATTAACAACTTTTGATTTTAATAATGTATTGGTAAATTTTGAAATTAACATGAACTGAGATTAATAAATACTTTAAAACAATTTTCATTGTTAGTTCATGTTAATAAATATAGTTAATGTTAACTAATGTTAACAAATGGAACCTAATTGTGAAGCGTTACCAAGATTTTCAGTAAATGTTTGCTATGGATTTATGAATGTCAATGTATGGAATGAAAAATACTGAACTCTTGCCATGTATTCAGTGGTTATTCGTTTACCTTCAGGAATTCTTGAAGCTGTGTCTGGATATTTTTTCTCTGGACAGTGAACATAGCTGCAGCAAGATGGTTAACTGCAGTGGCTAAGCAATGAATGTTGTTTTGATGACCTGTTGAAGAACAAGTCAAGTTAATTTGAGTTTCAGAAAGAGTTTAGCAAATTACATCTTCAAATATTTGCATTGACTCTAAGTATTAGGCTTTTATTTATGGTCTGTTTTATTTATAGGCTTTTGGTTCCAGCAGAGCAAGTGAAGATGTTCTTGAGTTTATCTTTATTCAGTCATCATCTGCTCCGTGTACTAGTTGTTTTCGTCAACTTGCTGTCAAGACTACATTTGCATTGCCTCTTATGCAACTCCTGCTCTTCTGCCCAATGTTACCTCCATGTTCTCGGCGGTAGAAAGAGTTTGGATCCAGGCACAGGGTGGGTAAAGACACGGCTATATAAACCATCAGCAGGCAGGTAATTTTGAACTCCTCCTCAATGGACGAGTTGTCTGCCGAGGAGAATAATGAATAATGTATTGAAAACATTAGATGAACTTGAGACATTGTTTCAGACAAACAAACTTCTATATGGGACTTCACCTGTCTGCATGTTTGCTATCGCTGAAACCAGCGTAGGGTCGATCTCACAAGGCAAACCAGCTGCTGAAGCCATTTCATATACACTGAGTGTGACCTACACATAATTAGAGATGGAAAGACAATCCAAAAGATGAGGTATTTCTTATGATGACGTGTGGTTGTGAAAAAAAAACAACAGGTAATGACAGATACATGTAAAAACAGATACAAGCTAACCGAAGAAATGTTATTCCAGTAGCAGCGACTCAGTGATTTACCTTGATGTCACCTTCAGGGTAGATGAAGTCCTTTAGGCATTTGATGGGTCTCGTTAGAAATGGGCAGTGTCTGTCCATGATCTACAGATGGAAATGATCAGTAGACTTACATCCCTTGCTCACTCATAAACCCGGCAGTACATTATAACATGTAAAAATTATAATACAGTTATCTTGATGTATTGTATATACCATAAGATGTACACATACCATGACAAATACAGAGGGGATTAGTGTATTTTTTAAAGCTTGAAAATATTTATGTATAAGCTTTATGTATAGCTTGACATATATAACTACAGTGTTTTTTTACATTTAATATCAACATTATATCGGATATTATTGTAATGAATATGAATGTAGAAAACACTTGATCTATTGTGTTCTGATTTAACATTAATTTACATAAATAGAGACATTCACCTCCTCAAGAGCTTCTTGGACCATAGAGCGAAATGACAGAATCACACCAATAATCGTCATTCTCTTCAAAACATTCTCACAGCCTGATGAAAAACATTGGATAAATCAACTTTTAATTAACCTACAAGTCTACAGAGGAATAAGAGAAGAATATAATTATGAATGAGTAAAACATCCCCTACAGGGCTGTACGTTAACTTTTTTTTCACATAGCACTGGTGCTACAGAGGTTGAAAGTTTTGTAGCACAGGCCAAAAAGTTGTAGCACAAGTATAAAACGTCTGTTATCAAACAGACACAAACACAAGTAATGGAGTTCATCACTTAAACAGGCACTGATGTTCCATACAGAGCACAAAAAATACAAACCATCACAAAAATTGTTTTTAGACAAAGTTTTCTTAATTTGCTAAAAATGGAAGAGTGCAGAAACATAACACCTCTTACACCATGGAGTTCATTAACAGGCACTAATGTTCCATACAGAGCACAAAAAATACAAACCATCACAAAAATTGTTTTAGACAAAGTTTTCTTAATTTGCTAAAAATGGAAGAGTGCAGAAACATAACACCTCTTACACCTTAACAAAATATACAATAAAAAAGAATGGCAGACATTTAGGGAAAGTGAGCAAAGATAAAAATCTTTGTCATTATCTTATATTTGTTATTAGAAAATAAGAACAAAGATATACATTACAAATACACATACTATACAAATAAAACAAACAGTGCTTTATTTTTCAGGTACAGTATTTAGCAGTAACATTCAAGAAATTGAATGTACAAATATTAAAATAAAACACTATATACATCAATTATACTTTTTTTAAAGCAACTGACTGATGATAAGTTCATCACTTATTCATCGCACAGACTAGTTTTTTTGTAGCACGTGCGACATATATGTCGCACTGTACAGCCCTGCCCTAGTGTCACGATCAGCAGCTGGAGTGCCCATGAGCTCCCCCAGAGGACACTGCTGTCACACTCTCACAGACTACATTTCCCATAACCCTCTGCCTAGGAACTCGTTATCAGACTCCACCTGTTTCCAATCAGAAGCACTATAAAGGTTGCACTCACACTAGTGGTGGGCAGAGCGAGGCTTCATGAAACACTGAAACAGTCGAAGCAAATGTGCCGATGCTTCAAAACAATTCGACACCCGTCTCTACAGTGACACCTAGTGGTCATTTTCAAGTATTGCTCTGAAACAGCATTGACAACGAATAACATATATGTTGTGCTCATCATGTCACCATGTGGGTTGAGGGAGTGGTTAGTGTTCACGATTGACATGTTGTCAGAACCTGTCACTTCAGGTTCGAATCCCGGGTGAAGCATGTATATAAATATTTGAAAGTTGTGTTTTTATTGTTCTGTTGTTGTAATGTGTTGTAACATCTCTCTGACAACTGAATGAACTCTTTGTGAATATGTTATTTTGGTCATGAAAAAATTAACATTAATAAAAGACATCAAGCCACAACGCCTGGCATTTTTTTACATATAAAGATTTTTATTTAAATATATTAATTGTTCTGCTGCATTAACTCCACTTTTATACTTTGCGGGAGTTAGGTTAAGACAGATGTGCGAATGTGTGGTTTGTTCCCGACCCTTTCGATCAAAAGCAGATTCGGGTCTCGAAACACTTGTGAAACGCACCGATGCTTTGATTCGCCTTAGTCACGTGACATGGGTGTTTCAAATCACACTTCGGAGCAGTGTTTCGAAACATCTGTGCTTCGCGATCTCGACACCGTGTCGAAACGTCAGTTCCGCATCAACCATCCCTAACTCACACTCACACACATTGCTGAGTATTGTCTAGCCTGTAGCGTTCCCGTGTTGTCCTTGTTCCTTCTTGCCTTGCCTTGTTTTTGACCCTGGACTGTTTCTGATTTCTGATTGTTTGCTGCCTGCCCTGACCTTCACCTGTTTATTGGATTACTCTTTTGTCTCATCCTGGATTGTACCTGTTTGCTGTTGTTTGACCCTGCCTGTTTTGACCACACTTCTGAATAAAGCCTGCATTTGGATCCAAATCCGTCGCCACGCCTCCCAACGTTACACCTAGCTTAAAAAGCATGAATACATTTTGATGAAAAAATTAATTAAATTAAATTGATAAAACTAATTTAATTTGTTGAATTATTATAATTCAATGTGTTTATTCAATAATATTTAAATGATTTATATTGAATTATTATAAATTACATTTCCTGCCTTTTAATTTTGTAGGATATTGGTAATAGCAATTCTCTTATATTTGTATTTCTGGTAGAGTTTTGCCATGTCTGGTTATTGCATTAATTTCTTTTAAGGGAGCGTTAATACAAAGGAGACGTTTGTGTGAGAGAAGAGTTCCGAAGAGAGTGGAAGAAGAACAGCACATGTTAATAGTGATTGGTCATGGGTGGTTTAAGTATTTAGCTTTTTTTTTTTTTTGACCTCAAGTGCTTGTTAAAGCCTGTTAAAGTATCAGATAGTGAGAACTGGTTGGAATCACCTCCTTTCTCCTGTTTCGTGTGCTCAAGAATCTGAAATTGCTCTTGCCAGTCTAGTTCAGGCAGCACTCCATTGTTGTCTTTTCGGACCTTGCCACTACTCATAAGGGCTAGTTTTTGTGCAGGCCTGTCAAATTCTTCCACACCAAACTCGAAAAACCATATCTGTATAGAGCTCACTTTGTACACGGGAGTATCAACATACTGGAAAATTATAGGACCCTCCACTTCCCACTGCCATACAATGGGAAGCACACAATTCTCTAGTCTAGAATATCATTGTATGTCAGTTCAGTGGGCTTTTATTTTTATTTTTTTATTTTTTTAAACAGCTCATTTACTTGTTTTATGATATTATTATATTTAATAATAGAGTCGTAGTTGTGATTACTTTTGAAAGGAAGAATGTTAAAAACTGCAGAAAACTATGTAGGATGAAAGTTTCTAAATATTGACAGATTAGATTTAAGCTTGAGTAATGAAGCTTGAAAGTGTATGAACTGTAATCGCACCTGTTAGTTTCTTTTGAAGGTCACTCATTGCTTCAGGATTCTCAAAGTTAGCTCTCATTTGCACCAGGACATCCATGTTGTCACTTACAAGTTTCTGAAAACAGCAACATGAGCTAATTCAATAATTTATACTTTATCACATATACTGTTGATTAGCTATTTCATTGGCCTTGTTTGTACATTATGCCACAAGAATTTCTTCATTTTGAAAAATGTCATACCTTCAGTTCTCCAACTTGGGATATGATGTGCCACATGAGGTTCTCATTTAAAAACTTCAGTCCATAAGGGCCAATCAGTTCAGCCAATGATCGCAAACCTACAGAGAAATATGTCCGCATAAAATCAGTCCATGTATCCATTTAATAGAATAATATAATTTTAAGTACAATACAAAAATGGGAAGCGTGGGCATGTATACAGAATGCTTTAGATATATTTTCACACATATTATTATTATTGTTGTTGTTGTTGTTGTTGCTATAAAAGAAACACATTATATTACTTTGGGAAACAAATGCTTAAGAATACATGTATAAAAATTGAAGTGGTATACAGATCCAGTAGCCTATTAAAATTGTGAAACAAAATATTTAGCTTAAACTTTTAGCTATTTAGCTGAAATATTATCTTAATTTTCAGCTTACCACAAATGTCAGCATATTCCTCAGCATGAAAGCTCTGCTCATTCTCAGTATTCTGGTTTACAAAACACTGTGTGGTAGGACAGTGGACTATGAGAGCACTGCTGGCCTGACGCAAGAGACCCTCCAGAAACCTGACAACAGGAGACCAGAAACACATTAACTACTTTTAAATTGGAGACCAGAAATGTGATATTTATATTCAGTGACTCATGAAGGCAGTCAGATGTTTCATTCCTGAACATATCAGTGTTTCAGTGATTCAGGACTGTCTTTAATGTGTTATTGATATGCAACCAGGCTGACAGAGGAATTACAGGCAGCTGTACAGCTGAACACATTGTATGTGCCATGAGCATTCTCACTGACCTGAAAAACCTTTGCCTGCTAATATTTCATCTGTTATTACTTGTGTCCCTATTTATTTCTACCCAACCAGCGATACAAATTCGTGAATTAATCGTTCTTTTGGACCACTCTCTCTGATTCATCTGAAGCGTTTTTTCAGTCAGTAAAACACACAGTATCAAGATACTTAAGAACGCAGAGAACAAACAGCACTGGATGTAGGGGATATACATCGACAAACAACTGAAGCAAAATGCTACTATTTGGAAGGTAATTTTGAGAAAATTCAGCTGTGTCTTGTGAAGCAGCCATTCAAACGGAAAGTGTTTTTGTGTCTGCCCACACTGCTTTTCACTTGTTTTCATTTGTGAACCATAGACTGTAAAAAAAAAAAAGATGTATGACGCGTCTCCACTTCCTTCCACTATAAAAGAACTGAAGCCAAAATGTCCCAGGTATGGCCGCTGTCATCGAGTCTGTGCAGTGGTGATTCATTTGAGAGGGCAGGGTTACAATTACCTCCCTGTGGTCATGTCTGAAGCAGGATGGCCTGTGAACTACGGGATACACAGGTGACCTTATGTGTCACTGATTCACACCTGGTGGTAGGGATCTAGTCAGCTTAGAGGGAATGGCCCTGTAAGCTAATACGATTTCATGAGGTCTTACCAGTTTGTATAGAGTGTTGTGATGGTCTGAGTGCCATATGAGTCCAGCGGTTGCGTCTGCTGCAACAAGACGTTCTTCACCAGTCGTGTGACATCAATGTTGATGTAGCAGCTGAGGCTATGCAGACTCGTAACATACGCTTGAATCCCAGCCAGCAGATCAGTGGGTCGGGCGATTTCATGAGTGCTCTGATTATAATTGGCCATCTGCACAATTACCCTGTAAACCTCTATTCGTTAGGTCACAGCAATGCTGACTGAACAAAGCAGTGCATGATTAATGATTTATCAAACTCATGTGTTTTTACCAAATGCCTTTTCATTTACATTTTACAGTTGTGAAGGCTGACTCTCTCTCAAACAAACTTTAAAAGAATATTCTGGGTTCAAAACCAGTTAAGCTCAATTGACAATTGTGAACCTGCAGCACAAAAGCAGTCTTAAGTCGCTGGGGTATATTTGTAGCAATAGCCAACAATACATTGTATGGGTCAAAATTA
>NW_015546140.1:152708-170896 GCF_001515605.1 Sinocyclocheilus anshuiensis | reverse complement strand
GTCCTATCCTAACAAACCATACATCAATGGAAAGCTATTTATTCAGCTTTCAGATGATGTATAAAACTCAATTTCAAAGAATTGACCCTCATGACTGGTTTTGTGCTCCAGGGTCACATTTGCCCTTGTGGCATAATGTTGATTACCACAAAATTACTTTCAAAAAGCTAAAGTCTAGATTATTGTGAGGCACCTACAATGGAAGTGAATGGGGCCAATCCGTAAAAAAAAAAATATTCCACTTCAAAAGAATAACCACAAGACATGAACGATATCCGTGTTAACATGATTTTCGTTTGAAAAAACATAAACATGCATAAAACCTCCTTCATATTCATGACATGTGTCATGTCATGATTATGAAGGTGTCATGTCAGTCTGCACATCCCTTCAAGTAAAATGTTACCAACTTTTCTGTGTAAAGTCATGTCCAAATGTATAACTCTGTTGCCATGATGACTTAAGACCTAAAACCCTAAAATGACTGTAAACAGCTTTACAGCTTAAACAATACACATTTAAGTGCTTCATAGTAACCTCAATTTTTGCTTAGGATATTCCTTTAAGACACAGCATGGAACTGAGAGGATTTTCAACAAACTCATTTTGTGTTGTGATCTAAACAGTTCAGTTTCTTAGTAAATACTTTAAATATTAGCAATACTTGTTGAGTCTTATCTCCAGCTGTGAGAGCAGGAACTCAGCAGGTACAATGATGTGTTTGAACACGGTGAAATCAGCGCAGATACTGTAGGAAGCACACAGTTCTGTCAGCGCCTGGTGCATCTTATCCAGACTACAAAACAAGAGAGCCAGTGAGATCTCATATCTACAGCTAGCTATAATGATGCTATGAGATGTTACGTACTTTGTGACGATGGCTCTGTCCTTCCTGAGGCTTTCTGCCCCTGGTTTCACTTTAGGCATGTCTCCTTTCTTTGGTAATGACTTCTTCAGTTTTTTGTTGCGTGCTGTACTGATGGTCTCGGCACTGTGTTTGGGCAGTAACTAAAACACAGTTTTAAAAATGTACGTTTTATGTTGGTTGATCCTCATGCCTTTACGTCACACTGAATCATCTAGTTCACTGTGTTTGAAGTAACAGTGTAATGTACCTTCTCATGTAGGTTACACTGTTCAGCACATATCTCCAGCACAACCGTACACGTCTGTCGGGAAATCTCCTCCAGAAAGCTCACACACAGCTTCAAGCTTTGATTCTCTATTTCCTCAGTCTAGTCCACGCGCACACATGCATTTAACAAGAAACATATGACAGAACATCACTTAGTAGTAGCGCAAATAGTGTTTCAGTTTTTACTTTCTATGGTAGAATTTACTTAAAACCCCACTTTTTGGCCATTAGAACAATCATTCAACAAATCAGCTGCGAGATACAAGACAACACATTTTAATGGACCTTTAGGTTCTTAACACAAAGTCCAGAATTAAAGATGCTTGGTGCAGATGGACACCTGGACAGTCTGAGGGCAATAATAGATAGAAAACTGTGGTCACGATAACTAGGAAATCGACCCAGTACTGACATTATGAATGATATGCTGGTTAAGTATATGTATTTCAGTTATCTTCAGTCAGATGCATTTGACTGACTCTCAGACGACTCTTATGGCCAAATGACTTGCAGGATCTAGAGTGGGATGTCAGTATAGTATCTATTGTTTGACAAAACTCTGAGCTAAGATTATCTGAAGGCAGACAAGCTAACATCGCTGCTGAAGAACTGTGCTACACTACTAACGTCAATAAATTCTTCTCCCCACAAGAACTCCGATCAAGCTTACTTATATACTTATAGAGAAAATCTAAAACATTGGCGAGCCAGGTTAACAGTACTGACCTCCTCTGGACAGAGCGGATGGAGACACTGACTGAAGTGTGAACAGATGACTGGGAAAGCCGTGAGGTAGCGCTGCATGGACACATCCTCACTGCTCTGAGAGAACAGCTTCTCAAACACACGCGCGTGGAAACTGAAACATTACAGGCACGTCAACTCAAAAGAAATGTCTGGATCTCTAAGCTGTATGCATCTCTTGTCCATTTACATTTTTTAAGACTCACAGAAGATGCAAACTTCAACAAGGTGCATTTTTGATTAATATCCTGGCCACACATTTCATCATAATAAAGGACTGAGGACTCTGTATTCATGGTCTCAATATGATCTTCTGTGTGACAAACCATTAGTCCAAATCTCCTCCTCTGATTAGCTTTTGAATCGTATAGCTCTGAAACGTCATCAACATCAATGGAAACATGCAAGAACTAACACAGTTTGGGGTCAATGACATCAAATGGTGTCGATGTGGCATTTGTGCAGTTAATACAACTTTTGTACTCTATTTCAAAGCTTCTGGAGAGGGGAAGATTATCTATGAAAAACCAAATAGATGTCACACAAGCCTATCACATGATTTTAGAAGACTCGAAATGGAGAGCGTGAATCATGTGGAAACTGTTATGATAATTTGATGTGCTTTTTTGTCATTTTTGAGATTGATAGTCCTTATTCACTTTTATTATATGGTAAAAAGCAGCCAGGATAATGTCTTTATACAAAAAAAAAGAAATCTGCAAAAAAAGAAATCGCAGAATTTCTATTTTTTATTGTCATATTCATTCTTAACATGCGTGGATGACCCTTACACCACACAACATAAATGTGCATCTGTATTGATGTCACAGCTTCACTCAATCACTCAGAAGTGACTCACCAGAGAATAGAGAGATCAGCTGTCTCACAGAGGAGTTCATTCACGTTGTCCATCATCCTAGTGTGAAACTGGGCCATGTTCATGACCTTGGCAAGATCAGGGTAGTCCTTCAGTGCCAGAGCAGCTTTACCAGCACTGGTGTACACCTGAAGAATGCAAACACATTGGGTCATCAGATCTGGAATGGTTGCCATAACTTTTGATGGACTATTGAGATTGAGTGTCTTGAGTGTGTACTAAATGCATGTATTCAATTGGCAGACATTCTTACACAAAATGTGGCTGCAAGTAAAGATTAGTTTGCTAATTGATTAACTGGCCGATAATTTTTTTGAATAATCAATTAAGATGTAATTTTCTTTATTTTACTGAAAACAACAACAACAACAACTCGTTATTCCATCCTACCCGATGTTGTCCTCCAAGTGTCCAGATTGACGAAAACAATGAAAACAAACATAGTGAATACATCTGTGTAGTCTATGCTAGAAATTATGTGTAAAATTAAAAGAATGACTAAGTTTTAAAATAAAATGACCAAATAAATCGCTAAAATAATAATAATGATACTACTACTACTATTACTACTACTACTAATAAAGAAACACAAAACCACAAACTCCAATCTGGAACATTGTTCTAGCTTGGTTAAGAACTAGTGCTGTGATTTCCCAGTGGGTGACATAGGTCAATTTGGTGTGCTATACATTGAATAAAGAAATATGGTTCAACATTTAGTATTAACAATACATATGTTTTAAAAAAGTGGAGGGAAACCGAAAAATGGCAGTGAGGTAAGCATGTTCCTGCTGTATAAATATGTGAGATCTAATTGATTCGATGAACAAGTTCCCCTCATATTTTCATTTAAAAATTATTCAGGAAACTTCAACTTCAACCACAGTAAATGAATAAAAGTGTGTGTCCAAAGGTCTTCCTATTTTGGCCTATTTTCTTTTCTTTTCTTATTTAGGCTTCAAATTAATTCAGTTTTGCTTAAGCCGTACCTGCAATCTTAACCAGTCCAGTCTGAATGGTTTCAGATCAAACTCTTCTCCTGCATCCACTGTATAAAAAAGACCACCAACGAATATTAAGAAAATAAATCTGTATGTAACAACTGGATTTGAATTCCTGCTACACATTTTATCAAAGATGCTGAAAGATGGCAGTTGAACAATATGTACTTAAATCATATCATACCTATTTCTCAAATATGAACTGTACCTTAAACCACACAAACAAACCCACAATATTATTAATATAAAAAAAAACAAAAAACTTTTGCCTTCAAGTTTGTCTTTTGACCAGTTGGTGGGCAGTCACACAAAGCTAGTAGAACAAACTCTAATTTCAGAGTTTACAATCCCAAACAAATCCAGCCCAATTAAGCAGTCACAACACTAACTAAAAACCTTGTACTGCTGCTACCTGGGCGAGTATGCACAGAGTACACAGCCTGTGAAGAGAAAACTGAAAGGCAACTCACAGTGCTTGAGACTCAGTGCGGACAGAGTTGAGACAAACGACGACATAAGAACGGATTCTTCCTCCGGACAGACGTACATACCCTGAAATGAGAAGATAGAAAATTAAGCACAACTGCAAACCTTCTTATAGAAATGCGCTTCAGTGAGCATTGCCGTGTGCCGGAGTACCTGAATGGTGTCGTTCAGCGCTAGAGCATCATACTGTGACAAGTACTGCAGATGGTAGCGTTGTATAACATATCTGTGTTGAGCCAACAGAGTGCGCAGCTTTTCCATGTAGTAGAGGAGCTCTGCCATCTGGCTGTACAACAAAAACATTGAGCATGTGAACATATGAAAGGTTCGTGTGTGTGTGTGTGTGCAATTCACACAACAATCTAGGAAAGTGGGTAACACTTTATTTTAGGGTATCTTAACTAGTTGCATATTAGCATGCATATTACTATAATATTAGCCATTTATTAGTACTAATTAAGCACATACAGTATATTCTACATGACCTTATTCTACATCCCTAATCCTACCCTATATCTAAACTTAACAACTACCTTACTAACTATTAATAAGCAGCAAATTATTAATTTATTGAGGGAAAAGTTAAGAGTGAATAAGTGTTCCCTATTCTAAAGTGTTACCGGAAAGTAAATATTACCATAATAGTCTTTCCAAGTTTACAAAGTCACCAGTGCTTCACTTTTAATTTTGGAAAACGTAATAGCAGCCTTCATAGCAAACATAATATACAAATGTGATTCTTCAGTTAGAGGCACTTTTGACTACTTTAAAAAGAAAATACATTGATAGTGTTTTAGTTAAATAATGAATCTCAAATACTGACACAGTACTGACACATAATAACCCTTAATAACACTCAGATCATGATGTAAAGATCTTAGAATTAACGTCTAATGTTCAGTCTGTCACTCTGCTGTCCTTTTATTGATATTTCCATGATGATCAGAAACGTTTGTTCAAAAACAAAACGTTAGGTTTGTTGGTAAATTAAAATGAGGTGAATAGATGAAATTAATGGAGAAGGTCACATACAGTATGTTACAGATGTGTTGAATGCTCACGTCCTGTAGCTCAGTGAAACTTACGAGTCTGCGTAGTCCTCCGGGGTCTTGGTTTTGGGGATGTTCTCAGCATGACGCACAAGCCAGAGCACTTCGTCTCGGGAGAACGACAGCGCCATGAACACAAACAAAGCCTAGAGCGGGCGCATATACAGTTCATGCCTCAGAGATGTCTTACCACTCTACATTATTACAATTTATTCGCATTTAATATAGCAAAAAAAATAAAATAAGTACGACTATCAATAATAATAGTAATAGTAAAGTAAAAGAACAGTTGAAACCTTGGGTCCAAGCAAAGCAGGTTCATCCTCCAAAACTTTGGTAAGTTCCTTCAGGGCATTTCTCAGGAAGTTGCGCTTCTCTCTCCGTAATGCCCCGCTGAAAAACCCGTGAGAAGGGTGAACATTTAGTCTGCAGTCTGCAGTCTGGAGTCTGACAAAAGCTCGATGCCCATTTGGGACATTTGAAATAGTTAAGATGCTCACCAGTTAATGATGACATACTCTTTACATTCTTTGATGTCGGGAATGCGCTTACTGTACCTGTAAACAACAGTGAAGATAAACTGTGTACATTATAAGAAATAATTCTGTGATACATCAAAATCTTGATGTCAGGCTGTTGATACATGTGTGTACTGCATGCACCTGTTACCCTTTGAGACTGTCGAAGAAGTCCTCGGAGAGCTTGTGTATGTTGAGAATCTCGTCTCTGATGACTGTGAGGTACAGGCCGTTACGCAGGGCCATCTTCCACAGATTCTGAGAGTCTGCATTGGCGTTTAGACTGCTATGGCACAACAGGAAGCCAACTGACAACCACAAGATAACAGCATATCAGTGCAAATGTACTGTCTTTCATTCATACATTCATTCACATGAACATTAGGAAAATAACTCTCTATGCACCTCATCTGGGGCGTCTATTAATGGAAGCATCCATTTGGTTACATCCAAGTTTATAACCAGCAGGTCATTTACAGATATTTGGGGGCACTGAGAGCCACAAAACTCAATCTACTACAGTATTACAGTTTTGAGGCTCATATTATCATTAAAATGGTTTTTCATTAACGCATTAACATAGTCAGATTTCCATTTCTCTGTTGTGATTGTCTCCTGTGGGGAGTAGAGTTTCACTGACGTAAACAAATCAATTTAATTCAGAGAAAGAGTCAGAATGAAGAATCATTCAGAGGTCTATAAAAGATCATTAAAATATCAACCATCATATGTGACCCTGCAGCACAAAAGCAGTGTTAAGTCGCTGGGGTATATTTGTAGCAATAGCCAACAATACATTGTATGGGTCAAAATTATAGATTTTTCTTTTATGCCAAAAATCATTAGGATATTAAGTAAAGATCATGTTCCATGAAGATATTTTGTAAATTTCTTACCGTAAATATATCAAAACTTCATTTTTTATTAGTAATATGCATTGCTAAGAACTTCATTTGAACAACTTTAAAGATGATTTTCTCAATATTTAGATTTTTTTGCACCCTCAGATTCCAGATTTTCAAATAGTTGTATCTCAGCCAAATATTGTCCGATCCTAACAAACCATACATCAATGGAAATATTATTTATTCAGCTTTCAGATGATGTATAAATCTTATTTTTTATATAAATCTACATTTTTTCGAAATTTAAAAGAATTGACCCTTATGACTGGTTTTGTGGTCACATATGAGAGCCATCATCAAGTCTCATTCACTAATAAACGTGTGGATGATTTGTCCTTAAAAACGTCTCACAAAGCATTTCCACCAGATTCACATTTGCACATGAATTAGTTCTTAACCTTACTCTAATTAATACATATTATTCTAAATGAGAGACTGCATTCTTCTGGTGAGTCATTTGCACAATAATTCATTTTCATTTCCATCTAACTTCACCTCCCTCTCTCTCTCGGCCTGACAGCTAGTGTAGCGTGATCTTAGGTAAAGATTGTACTGAAAGTGCATGTCTCCTCGTATTTAACAGATACTCACTGAGGATCCAGCGCTCCATCACCTCCATGGACAGATACTCACAAGCCATCTAGAAACAATGCTCAGTGTTAGTCCTTTACACAAACTGTATACTGATACATCATGGACTGCAGTGGCATTGTATAATCAAACAGCCATACAGCTGAACTGATAACTGGTGTACGTACGGTGTCACAGCACGTAGGGCTGAGCATGGCAGCAGGGGACGCCAGCAGAGACAAGAGCTGAGCGCTGCGCCACTGATCAGCAGACAGATTCCTCCGCGGATACACCATGCGCAGCGAGAGGAGAGCCCCTGTCACAGACTGACCAACAACACAGACATCCACATAATTAACTGAATCAGTCACAGACTAGAATGACTACACTTCAGCTTTTGTCTAAGTCTGAAGACTTATCTATCCAATATTCACTAGGGTTTCATTTCTCTTTAATATGGCTGCACAGCAAACAGAAACTGAGTGGTACGTGCCAAACACTAGAATATAATAAGACCGACGCTGATTTTGCATATCATAAGAATTTTATTTTGTATATACAAATGTCTGGTGTATCTATAGGGGACTGACCTTGGTGTGGGGTCCAAACTCCTCTGAAAGTTTTTTCCAGGGATGGTCGTATTCAATAAACATCTGACCAAGTCGAGGAAATGAGGGATCACTGCATAGAGTTATAACACACACAATCATCCAGTGTATTATTATATATTTCTGACGTATTCTATTGCCCTCACATAAATCTTTCTGCATTTGTATTATGGTTTTGAGCCAAGGACTGTTGGCTGACTCAACAGAGAGATACAAGCCAATAAAATCTCCAGCCAGTAATGGATGTATTTGGCTGGTTAGATATAAATAATCGACATGATTCTATAAGAGTACTTGATTGATTGTAGTCATAATAATATTCCTACAAGAATATAAAAGTTGGCGTTTTGCATCTAGTCTTGAAGTAAAGCAATGATCTGTCTCTAACTATATGAATCTGTTTCACATTCGGCTGTGCGAAAATAAAACAAATTTTTTTCAGAATGTAATAGCATGCAGATTTGAATTAAACTGAACATTAATGAGACCAAAAAAGAGTGATAAGACAATGTCCTGGGGATGAGAATCACCTACAAGATATTGAATACAAGTCACTTGTTTCTGTTGCTTAAATGTAAATGTGTGTATATTTATGTTTACACAATGACTGTGAGAATACATAAAGATACATAAACCAGGAAAAGCCATTTACTATAAAATGTACATTTACTAAATTTTTTTTAAATGATCAATTGAGCAAATGTTCTGACATCACATCATATTGAAATCACATGTAATTGCAGATTAATATTGATATTAAATGTACATTATGTTCAGCCCAATCTTATGACAATATGTAAGTATTGCACAAGTTGGCGATTTTATATGAAAACGTATGATTTGTAGGAATAAAAAGTCACCACCAAACCTCCAGTAGCCCTCAGAGGATCACGTGAGCAGATCGTACAAACACAAATGACAACGAGATGTGCCAATGTGCCAAATAGGAAAATTATGAAATTGTGTGAGTTTGTTTCCCTCCAAATTGTGAAATACTTATGAACTGTTATGAGTGTTTGCACATATAACTGTCCAAAAGCACCGTGACTGTGTCTAAAAATCTGTTACCTGTTTCCATTGCAGAACTCAAATGCACAGTTATACATTCCGACAATTGCCTTCTTGTCATCAATACGGGACAGCATGTAAATGACTGAGGCGTAGGTCACGATAAGGTCCAGATAGTTCTTGGTGAGGTCAAAATTTACAGCCTGAAATGGATTATGACCACAGATTAATGTAAAACCATCTCTGCCTCTCCTTTGATTTTCTTTCCTCTCTTCAAGAGTCGTACTTACTATGTCAAAGTAGCACTGGCAGGCATCTATTGTGTTGAGCAACTCATAAACATGGTCCTAAAGAATAATGAAAATATAAAGAAACTATATATCAATCACATTACATATACCAAGTTGTGTTAGAAATGCATTGTTAGTAAAGCATTAGTTCATGTGAAAGTTAACGTTCAAATTTGGAATCTGGTGGCTCTTCAAAACACTTTTTGAACTCTTATTTTAAGGCACAATGCCATAAGCCTCAAACAATTTGTCAACAAATGTATCAACATTTTTCCTCAGAAATGCCCGAATAAAGTGCTAAAGTGGGACCTTTTTAGGTTTAACTCCAGTAATATTGAAAGATTTTCCTCGCTGGTTTTTGGTCATTGCTACTTG
Source organism: Sinocyclocheilus anshuiensis (assembly GCF_001515605.1). Classification (NCBI taxonomy): domain Eukaryota; kingdom Metazoa; phylum Chordata; class Actinopteri; order Cypriniformes; family Cyprinidae; genus Sinocyclocheilus; species Sinocyclocheilus anshuiensis. The sequence goes on along the minus strand of NW_015546140.1, from coordinate 161,330 downwards.
TTTTTAGTGTCCATCTAGATACCAGCAAATAGCATCTTATTCACAATTATGCAAAAAGTGATATACATATCTGAGCAGTGGTGGAAGAAGGTAGTGAACACTTTGTGTTCAGTTTAATAAAGACATTGCACACCTGTATCTAAAGCAACTCACAAATGAAGCTTGCATTGCTGAGTTGGCATGTTATTGAATTTTTTTTTAATTGACTAATTTTTGCAAACAGTTGTAAAGATTTGTCTTCCTCAATTCAAGTAGATTAAGTTGTACTTGCATAACTAGAAACTGCTGTCTGGTGGTAATATTAACAAGATGGCCACCAAATGAACTTAAGTTGACAAGGAGTTTAATCCGCTGACATTCTTACCCTGAAATCCATGACATCGATGAAGGACTCGTAGTAACTGTGCAGGCCCTCCAACACAGCTGACTTCTGCTTCTGTACACTGCTCAGATGTTGCTGTAGAAAGGGGAAATTAAATATTCAACATCTGAGCCAAGAACAAAGACAACAAGGAATCACGTTTTATCTGTGAATACTCACACTGCCACCCCTGATGTCAATGTTGGGGAATTTTCTGTTGATGTATTTTACAGAAGACTCCATGCTTTTTTCAGTGAAGTATGATGGTCTTCGCTTTGAGTCTGTGCATACCTGAAAAAAAAAACGTATATATGACCCAAAACCCAGAATGCAAAATCACATAAAATACTGAACGCCAAACCAGCCAAAAAACAGTCATGCCCCTTGATGTTAAATGATGACCCAGGAAAGCATGGGTGCTCTGCTCTTACAGTGACTACGCACAGATCCTCATTTTTATCTATCCTCTTTATAGATTTAAATGTTAATACAATTATTATTATTACTAAACATATCTGCAAACAGCAGTCATCAGGCTCAAGCACATCATCAGCAAAAATGAGAAATTAAAGACATTTGTAGGTTTTTGGCAAAATGGTTAAAAAGATCCTAAATACCATCACCTGTAATGTGATTTAAGTGCTTATCACTTTTGATCAGTAGGTGGCGCTGTGACCTGATTGATATGGTGTGGTCAGCGTGGCGTGACAATGACACACACAGTTTGGTCTCAATATACCTAACGGTTGCAGAGACACAGCCTCAGATCTATCAACTACACTGATGTGTTAAGTGATCATGGTTTGGTACATTTATTACACAAAATCCATAACTTTTGCTGGCATGCTCTGAAGATGATCTGAATCCAATTGAAAAGTCTGACCATACCTGGCATCATTGTTCTCTGTATGGCTCAAAGACCAGTATCATTTACAATAGGCCAAATTAATCAAAAACTATTAGCAGAAGCCACAAGGTTTCATAATGATACAGCAATGAGTTTTGATGACAAATTAGTTTGCTCTTTGTCAAATTCATTTGCGTGTTGATTGAGAACAACATTTTGACTGAATTCAATAACTTCTGTTCTGCGTTGCCTGAAGATGATGTGATTTTCATGATAATCAGATGAACGGACTTGGACGTGTTCGGAAAAAAAGGGTTTTCGAAAAATGATGTACGTCATAGAGTGCATTCGACTCGACTTGAGACATTCTGAAGTGCACATTGTGGATGTAAAGCATAAAGCATAAATATGATTTCTAACAGTATGTAGAGGCCTGCATTATGTTTGGCCTTCACAGCACATGTCACTGTAGAGGCAGTGCAAAGACACAGAGAAAAGTGGAACGTCCAACACAGAAACTCGTGCCGTTAGGGTAGGTCAGAGGATTTATCTACTGATTTATTGCACTATAACGCTCACATGAGTCTAGACAGTGGATTAGTCCAGTAGGAGCTCTGCCATGACTCTGTGTAACACTGGTTTCTGAGACAGACAGGAAGTGCAGCCTGTTTGCAGCAAGTGTGTGAGAGAGATGTGGTTTACAGAGAGGCCTGACAGGTCCTGTGCATTTCCTGTGTGCACTTCCTCTTTCTCTACAAAATTGAGACAGAACATACTTTCTTCTGAAAACATGACAAAATACAATACATAAATCATACTTTTAAAAGCCCTCTGAGTAAAATAGTGTACTTTCAAATCCCATCTGAATAATAAACACTATTTTTTTCCCGATTTGAGCATCGTTTGGATGTGCAAACAACTCAACAAACAAAGCGGTTAACTGAGTTCAGTCTGTCGTGAATCAATCACATATTCACTGCGAGTTCAAACAAACAAAATTCAGCCCTGCCTATATTCCTATATTACTCATTAGATCTCATTAGATCTCATATTTTCTGTATTACAAGAATCCATTTTCCTCTCACCTTTTTAATGTGGTTCATCCTGATCAGCACTCCTTGACCCCGTTCATTGAGTATGAGCAGTTTTTCAGCCAGTTTGAACTGGTAGGCCATGATCCCTGTCCAGATGAGATGATCCTCAGTGAAACAATGAACGCTGCTGTCTTCACAGATCAACACTGACACCCATTCTGTAGAGAAGGAGGTGCTTACAGAGCTTCCGCTCCTCATGTCTTTTATGGCACATCTCATCACTGACACATCTGAATTCTTCTGCATGTATTGCTCCTACTGAGCAAAGACAGGCCAAAGAAACCTCAAAGTGTGTCATGGCTTGCTGCTTCCTCCTAGAGAAGTGATTCAGTGACTCTTGACTTTACAGCGAAAATCAGCTTTCACTGTTTAACAGAACCCTCTGTTGTCCATGTTACTTAATAAATGAACTTTAATAAAAAGTGTTCAGTGTTTCAATGAAATAAAGTTGTTCTGTCAACATGCTACTGGAGAGTAAACTGCACAAACAGAAAACACAGTGCAGGACATAGTGAGCGACTGAAGGCCACAACATGAAAACTTATGAGTCTGCATAGAAGGAGCAGCTTTTCCACAGTCTATATTGGTTTTGTTTTTCATGGACATTTATGGAAACCTGGAAAATCGGCCAGGGGTGTATGAGCTCATGATCGCAATCAGCCAACAACAGTGATCCAGTCAAATTCCGAAGGACATAACCAAGTCCCATCCTACGTTTTTTCTTGTTTAAGAAGCCGTTTCACTCAGTTATATGTCACAATAGAGAAGACGATTGTGTGTTTAACTCAGCTCAATATATTTAAAGTGTTCCTGAAGTATACTTGCAATAGCTCCACTTTAGCACAGTCAAATAGTCCTCAGTATATTTTTAGTTGGACTTCAGCACTACTTTCACACAATTAATGTGCATTAAGTACAAAATTAGTTGTTCCAGTTTAGCCAGTTTATACCAGTTTAGTATACTAAGGCTCGGTTTCACAAACGGGGCTTAGCTTAAACCAGGATTAGACCTTAGTTAAATTAAGATATTTAAGCAACTTAAAAAAAAATGCCTTAGAAGAAAACATTACAGGTGTGCATCTTGACAGAAAAATGACACTGACATATTTTAAGATATGTCAGAGCAAGATATTTTCAGTTGAAACAGCTCAAACATGCATTTTAGTCTGGGACTAGTTTAAGCCTCGTCTGTGTGTCTCGATCACCAACTGCAGTCCCCATGAGCTCCACCAGTGGGCACTCCATCCCTGACTTTTGCCATTCACCCTGGACTACATCCCCCATAATCCTTTGCCGAACTCATCATCTGTTGCGTCACCTGTCTATTATTAGATCTCATCATCAGTTCACAGCTGTCTCACATTAGAAGGACTTTAAAATATGCACACACGCTTGAACACTTCGCTGGTGATTGCTTAGCCTGTGACGTTCTCCTGTTTTCCCCGAGTTTCATTCCCTTCCTTGTCTTTGAGTGTTTTGTAGTGATGGGCAAATGAAGCCTCATGAAACACAGAGGCTTTCCTCTGACTGTTTCAGGAAAAGATTCAAAGCTTCGCGAGTATCAAAAATAGCGCCATCTGGTGGTCAATAAAAAATATAGCAGCCAAAAGCCTGTGACAATAGTGTGTGTGTGTGGGTGTGTTTGTGTTTGTGTTTGTGTTTGTGTGTGTGTGTGTGTGTGTGTGTGTGTGTGTGTGTGTGTGTGTGTGTGTGTGTGTGTGTTTGTGTGTGTGTGTGTGTTTGTTAAAATTCTCTCTCTGATAAAATAATTTACCCATTAAACTGTGGCCAATATGAATATCAATATGATGTAATAGAAGAATAATGTACACATATGAATTGCATATGGCAAAAATTTTTTGAACTTTTTATTCTTCATATTACTTGTATGGCTGGGTATTTAAAAATGTAATTGAATAAGTCTGAATGAAAACTTACTCGTAAAGTAAGATCTGGGGTTTTGAACATTCCGACACGCGCACGTGATTGGACAGATAGTGAGGCTTCATTTTCTGCTGATCACGTTATTCTCTGAAAACAATACGCACTCCGGCACAGAGCTTCATGAGAAATTGCGCTGCTTACCCGATACGTGCTTTGAAGCTTCAGTGTCATATGTAACATCACTAGTGTTTTGATCTTGGACTATTTATCTGTTTTATGATTGTTAGCTGCCTGCCCTGACCTTCGCCTGTTTTGTGAATTACTCTTTTGGATTGACTTGTATGTACTGTAACTCTGGTGTTTGACCCTGCCTGTTTGACTACGCTCTACAATAAAAGCCTGAGAGTGGATTCCCACACCGTTGTCACGACGCCTTCTCCGTTACACTGTGAAACTGGGGGTAAATGTACAATTGCAGGGGATTTTTATGAGGTACATAAATATGTAAAAGTATTTGTAATATACTTGCCATGAAATTAGTGTATAACAAATACATTTTAGTATATTTATTTTTCACTAGTGTGGTGTTATGGGCTGGTGGTTTTCCAGGTACTGGTCTTAGTTCATTAATCCTGCTTAAATTCACCTGCGATAGGACAGAAACCGTTCCTATGCTCTCCTTCTCCACAATCCAGAGCATTGTTATTTTGAGACTTGCTTTTGGTTCTTCTATGTATATATTTTTGGTAACGTTATTTTGATAGTATACTTTAGACATTCTACTAAGTAACTTTGCAAATACATGTCAACTTGTTCTATTAACCTTAACCCTAATCTAGCAGTCTACTAATACTGAACCCTCCCTTATTGTTGTGGCTTACAAGCCAGCCGTGAAGACTCAAAATCCATGTAATGTGAAGACCAAGAGACTGACACCGCAGTAACATCAACAACTATATCTTTATTGACAGACAGTTCAGAAAAAACGATGCAAGCAGGTAAGTATGAAGTTCAGGTAAAGTCTTGGACACTTAGCTGAAATGGAAACATTTATTTTGTCTTTGCAGGTACTGGTTAACATAGCTGGCAAGCAGGATGAAGACTGGAAACTAGTGATGGGCGTGTTTGAAACACTGTTTCACGAAGCTTTGAAACATTTGTGAATCTTTTGTTTCAAAGCAGTGTTTCGGAGCACGTATAAAACCGGCCAGGTCACGTGATTTTAGCAAACGAAGCTTCGTTACGTCACACTGTTCTGAAACTCCGATGGTTCACCACTAGGGGGTGTTGGTCTCAAAGTGAACCTATGAACCACTTCTGGTTGCCCAGTTAATCATGTGACATGAAATCCCACAACATTTTACTATAAAAAATAAAGAATTCAGGGCCAGATGTTGTGGGTTAAACAAAAGATAACTTCACTTTGACACAGATGGCTATATAGTTTAAAAAAAATGTGTAAAAACATTCAGTACTTGCAACCTACAAATCACATCATACCTTAAAAATAACAAAATGAGTTTACGATAGAATTAAATCCACCCCCTTCACCTTCTCCTTCACTACTCTTGCCTGCTGGTTTTTATAGACAGCTCTAATGAAAACGATTAAATAATTACATAAATCAATTAATTAATTAAATAATTAATTGAGTTCATTGTGTGTTAAGGGTTTGATTATACTTAAAACACATAACACAAGCACTATGTCCTAAATGAATGTGCTTTTTCATGAGCTACACTGGCATTGTTTTCTGTTTCTGTTAGGACGTGTTTCTGTTTCCTGATGTGAGGCAGTGTCCCTCTGTTTGTAAATGTACACACATGCATTTGTTCTTAACCTTACTTTAATGTGACCACATGATCATGTTTAGTTTACATAACATCCTAATACCCCATAACGAGAAAGCAGAAAACAGTTCCCCTTCAGGAACTTGAGCTGTGTCTGAAGACGCTATGAGAATGCCCCCAGCGTGACCACGCTCTGAATCACATGTGTAATCAGTCCAATGGAAGGGCGAGACGTCACGGCCGGGTGACGTCATCGACCAGGAAGCTTAAAAGCACGTGCGGCAGAGCCGGAGTCAGCTTTCTGTCATTCAGCAAGCGCTCTGTGTGTGTGTATACGTTCAGTCTGTCCTGTGATTCTTATTTGATGTTATTTGGTCCACAATAAGCTCCACTATCTCTAAAGCAACTGCTAAGACAAAGCATAAGGGCGATAGCAGATCACTTTTCAGATTGTGTGTTCCTCCCTGCCCGCATTACATTAAGAGCGGGGATACACACAGTCTGTGCGTGGTCTGCTTGGGAGCGAAGCATGCTCTCGAGGGAGCCGACTGCCCGCATTGTGAGCGGCTTCCCCTGCGTACGCTTCGCTCCCGGAATGCTCTCTTTGAGGAGGGAGCCTTCACCTGCGTTCCCCGCGGTGCTGGCCCCGCTTCCGCCGAGGTGGAGTGGCAGCTGCACTCGTGGGGTTCGCAAGCGGATCTGGCGGAGGGAATGGAGACGGGCGAGTCCCTATCTCCTTCCTCACCTGCTAGATCCAGCGCCCCCTCTCTGGGATCGGAAGCCCGCTCCGCGGTTTCTTCCCCCCGGACAGAGGGCTCGACGCTGCACCTCTCTTCCTCCAAGGAGGTCCCCCAGCGTGACCACGCTCTGAATCACATGTGTAATCAGTCCAATGGAAGGGCGAGACGTCATAGGCAGGTGACGTAGCGACCAGGAAGCTATAAAAGCACGTGAGGTGGAACCGGCATCAGCTTTCTGTCATTCAGCTAGCGCTCTGTGTGTGTATACGTTCATTCTGTTTTTGTGAGTCTTATTTGATGTTGTTTGTCCACAATAAGCTCCAATATGTCTTAAGCAAGTGCTAAGACAAAGCATAAGGGCGATAGCAGATCGCGTTTCAGAATGTGTGTTCCTCCCTGCCCGCGTTATATTACGAGCGGGGATACACACAGTCTGTGCGTGGTCTGCTTGGGAGCGAAGCATGCTCTCGAGGGAGCCGACTGCCCGCATTGTGAGCGGCTTCCCCTGCGTACGCTTCGCTCCCGGAATGCTCTCTTTGAGGAGGGAGCCTTCACCTGCGTTCCCCGCGGTGCTGGCCCCGCTTCCGCCGAGGTGGAGTGGCAGCTGCACTCGTGGGGTTCGCAAGCGGATCTGGCGGAGGGAATGGAGACGGGCGAGTCCCTATCTCCTTCCTCACCTGCTAGATCCAGCGCCCCCTCTCTGGGATCGGAAGCCCGCTCCGCGGTTTCTTCCCCCCGGACAGAGGGCTCGACGCTGCACCTCTCTTCCTCCAAGGAGGTCGATGTGGAGAGCGTAGAGGATGCGCCTCATTCGCCCCAATATGAGGAGCTTTTGGAGGTGGTGACTCGTGCGGTAGCCAAATTAAACATTGAGTGGCCCGCTGAGAAACAGAATGAGTGTACACCGGCAACACAGCAGTGGTCTCTTACATCAACCACAAGGGAGGTCTGCGTTCGCGACCCTTGTACAAGCTGGCGCACCAGATCCATGTGTGGTCCCAGGGCAAATTCCTCTCGCTGAGAGCAGTGCACATTCCTGGGCATCTCAATATGGGAGCAGACATCCTGTCGAGACAGGGGCCGAGGCCCGGAAAATGGAGGTGGTGAAGCAGATATAGAGAGTTTTTGGCCAGGCTCAGTCCCCACCTGCTAGATCCGGCGCCCCCTCTCTAGGATCGGAAGCCCGCTCTGCGGTTTCTTCCCCCCGGACAGAGGGCTCGACGCTGCACCTCTCTTCCTCCAAGGAGGTCGATGTGGAGAGCGTAGAGGATGCGCCTCATTCGCCCCAATATGAGGAGCTTTTGGAGGTGGTGACTCGTGCGGTAGCCAAATTAAACATTGAGTGGCCCGCCGAGGAACAGACTGAGCTGCAGAAAAGCAAATTAAATGAGCGTTTTCTGTGGACCAGACCTCCACGCCGGAGCCTGCCTTTTTTCCCCGATCTCCATGCTGAGGTCTCAAGATCGTGGGCTCGGCCATTCTCAGCCCGCCTCTTTTACAAAGTGTGTGGATGCTGCTCTGGCTCTGCTGCGACTCCAGGGCATCCGCATACTGAATTACATCGATGATAGGTTGATATTAGTTCAATTGGAGCAGACAGCGGTTTGGCACTGAGATGTTGTTCTTGCCCACATGAAAGAGCTGGGGTTAAGACTGAAAGACCAAGAAAAGTGTGCTTTCTCAATTACAGATGACCACTTATCTGGGCATGGTGTGGGATTCGACCACGATGCAGGCACATTTTTCTCCTGCATGGATCGAGTCGAGCCTCATGGCAGTCGCGAGAGTGAGAGAAGGCCGGTCACTCACTGTCAAGCAGTTTCATAAATTGCTGGGTCTGATGGCAGCTGCATCCACTTTGATACCTTTTGGCCTGCTGTACATGAGACCCCTACAGTGGTGGCTC
>NW_015546140.1:147688-152455 GCF_001515605.1 Sinocyclocheilus anshuiensis | reverse complement strand
AGATCTGCGGCTATTGAAACACTCAGTCATGCGTCTGAAGTTCAAAATGCTCACTGTCAAACAGGTCGTGTCTCAGATCAGGTCCGAGGACTGGTTCGTCATGATAGATCTAAAAGACGCTTATTTTCATGTCTCCATCCTTCCCAGTCACAGGAAGTTCCTGAGGGTTTGCTTTCAGGGGCAAAGCTTACCAATATCGGGTCCTTCCCTTCAGCCTAGCACTCTCACCCCGTACTTTCACGAAGTGTGTGGATGCTGCCCTGACTCCTCTGCGACTCCAGGGCATCCGCATACTGAATTACATCGACGATTGGTTGATTTTAGCTCAATCGGAGCAGATGGCAGTTCGGCATCGAGATGTCATTCTAGCTCATATGGGGGAGCTGGGTTTGAGACTAAACGCCAAGAAAAGTGTGCTTTCTCCATTACAGAGAACCGCTTATCTGTGTGTGGTGTGGGATTCAACCACGATGCAGGCACGTCTGTCCCCTGCTCGGATCGAGTCGATCCTCACAGCAGTCAAGAGAGTGAAAGAAGGCCAGTTACTCACTGTCAAGCAGTTTCAGAGGCTGCTGGGTCTGACGGCAGCCGCGTCCAATGTGATACCTTTTGGCCTGCTGTACATGAGACCCCTACAGTGGTGGCTCGAGACCAAGGGGTTCTCCCCGAGGGGAAACCCGCTTCGCACGATCAAGGTCACGCGGAAGTGTATTCGTGACTTAGATGTGTGGAAAGAGACTTGGTTCTTGTCCTAGGGCCCAGTGTTGGGAGCTCCCTGTCGCCGTGTAACGCTAGCGACAGACACGTCCCTCACCGGTTGGGGAGCGGTCATGAGTGGCCACCCTGCCCGCGGTCTGTGGAGTGGCCACCATCTCAAGTGGCACATCAACTGCCTGGAGATGCTGGCAGTGTTTCGAGCACTGAAACACTTTCTCCCAGACCTAAGTGATCGTCATGTGTTGGTGCGCACCGACAACACAGCGGTGGTCTCTTATATCAACCACCAGGGAGGTCTGCGTTCGCGACCCTTGTACAAGCTGGCGCACCACATCCTTGTGTGGTCCCAGGGCAAATTCCTCTTGCTGAGAGCAGTGCACATTCCTGGGCATCTCAATATGGGAGCAGACATCCTGTCGAGACAGGGGCTGAGGCCCGGGGAGTGAATGCTTCACCCCGGAGTGGTGAAGCAGATTTGGAGTTTTTGGCCAGGCTCAAATGGACCTCTTTGCGACTCAGGCGACATCACAATGTCCCCTCTGGTTCTCTCTGACTCACCCAGCTCCTCTGGGACTGGATGCTATGGTGCAGACTTGGCCAAGGCTGCGTCTGTACGCTTTCCCCCCGATCGCTCTGCTCCCGGGAGTTCTGGAGAGCTGTAGAGAGTACGAGGTCCATCTACTGCTAGTAGCCCCGTTCTGGCCGGGCCGAGTATGGTTCTCGGATCTGATCTCACTCCTCGACGACTCTCCATGGGAGATTCCCGTCAGGAAGGATCTCCTCTCACAGGCAGGGAGCACGATATTTCATCCCCGCCCGGAGTTGTGGAAATTGTGGGTGTGGCACCTGATCCTCTCATAGCTTCCGGTCTCTCAACCGAGGTTGTTGAGACCATCCTCCAATCCAGAGCTCCCTCAACGAGGAAACTGTATGCCCTGAAGTGGAAACTTTTAACTTCATGGTGCGGAGACCGCCAGCTCGATCCAGCTAACTGCCCGATTGGTACAGTTCTGGAGTTCCTGCAGGCCCGATTCTCCACAGGGTTGACCCACTCCACCTTAAAAGTTTACGTGGAGGCCATTGCGGCCTACCACGCCCCAGTTGGTGGCCAGTTAGTGGGCAGACAGTTACACGTTTCCTCCGTGGTGTGCTGAGGCCCCCGGTACGGTCCCGTGTTCCCCCGTGGGATTTGGCTGTGGTGTTAGAGGCTCTCTGTAAAGCTCCTTTCGAGCCCATTGAAGAGATATCTGATCGACATCTCACAATTAAGACTGCCTTTCTTCTGGCTATTTCCTCTCTGAAGAGAGTTGGGGATCTCCAGGCCCTTTCAGTGGCCCCTTCTCATCTCGACTTTGCGCCCGGCATGGCCAAAGCATTTCTTTATCCTCAAGTAGGGTATGTCCCCAAAGTTCCCTCTGTCACGCCACAGCCTATCATACTGCAGGCTTTCTGTCCTCCTCCCTTTAGGGAGCCTGGCCAGCAGAAGCTTAACTGTATGTGTCCAGTTCGATCACATCCACAGAGCTGCCCTGTGGAGAAGGGCGGACCAACTGCTCGTGTGCTATGGTCCCCCCTATGGTCTTCCTGCTACAAAGCAGACCCTCAGTCGGTGGATAGTTGATGCCATTAACATTGTCTACGAGTCCTCTGATCTCCCCTCGCCGATGGGAGTCAAGGCTCATTCTACGAGAAATATGGCGGCCTTTCTGGCAGGTGTGTCTATGCAGGACATCTGCAACGCTGCTGGATGGTCCACACCCCTAACGTTCGTGAGGTTCTATGGCCTTGATATGCGAGCCACTCCGGGCTCTTCTGTTCTCTCGTCCTAATATACACTAGGCAGGGATTTGTCAGTCTGGTGGCGTGGGCATCTCGTTCCCATAGCTTCTTCGGACGCAGCTCGAGTTCCTGAAGGGGAATGTCTCAGGTTACTCATGTAACCATGGTTCCCCGAAGGGAACGAGACGCTGCGTCTCGAAGCCATACTTCTGGCATCCCTGCCAGCGCTTGCGTCATTCCTAGAAACTTACGCCGGCTCCGCCGCACATACTTTTAAGCTTCCTGGTCGATGACATCACCCGCCCGTGACATCTCGCCCTTCCACTGGACTGATTACACATGTGATTCAGAGCGTGGTCACGCTGGGGGCATTTCCATAGCGTCTTCGGACGCAGTGTCTCGTTCTGTTCGGGGAACCATGGTTACATGCGTAACCTGGGACGATTTGTGATAGCTGATTGCATATGTATCCAGACCATTAACTCATAACTTTGTTGAAGCACCTTTGACAGCGATTAGAGCCTCAAGTCTTTTTGGGTATGATGTGACAAGCTTTGCTCACCTAGATTTGGGGATTTTCTGTCATTCTTTTGTCAAGTTGTCAAGTTGAATGGGGACCATCGGTGGACAGACATTTTCAGGTTTCTCCAGAAATGTTTGTTTGGGTTCAAGTCCAGGCTCTGGCTGGGCCACTCTGGGACACTTTTGGCGCTTTTCCACTGCATGGTATGGCACGGTACGGTTCGGTACGGTTCATTTTGGGGGGTTTTCCACTGGGTACAGTACCTGGTACCTGGTACTTTTTTTAGTACCACCTCGGTTGAGGTTCCTAGTGAACCGTACCGTTACCAAAACGTGACGGGTAAACTCTGCTGATCATGGATTGGCCGGAGAGAATCGTCACTACCTGCGTCACAGAACTTGCGACACAAACACAACAGAACCGCTAGATTTAAATCAGCACAGCCAGCGAAGGATCGAACGCAACTGTTTTGAACAAGCACACCTTTTTTAATAACCAAAAAGTGCTGTTTCGTTGTCTGTTGAGGAAGTACAGACGTTCCTCTCGTTGATAGCAGAGGAGCGGATCCAGCGAGCTTGATGTGGCGACGTGGAATGAAAAAGTTTTCCAGGAGTCGCGGCAATAGAGGCGGCGCAACTATAACGACATGAGAATAATCCCGCCCACTCTAAAGCGGTACTGAACTGCAGTGGAAACGCAAACCGAGCCGTGCCGTGTCGTACCGTACTGAGCCGTGCCGAGCCGAGTCGTACCACGCAGTGGAAAAGCGCCATTTGAGGAGTCAATAAGCCACTCACCGATGATCCCTCCATCATGCTTCACTGTTGGGATATTGTGCAGATTCCAGGTGGTTTTGTGCAGACGTGATGCTGAGGTTCATTAGACCATGGGTTGGTCCCTTTTTTAAAAGATGAATGGTAGATTTGATTTAAGTAGTATTTTGTTGGATGACTTTTACTTTAATATATTGATATGGTATCTGTACTATGAAATTCTGCATGAAATCCAAATGGACCCTGTTCATTTTCTTAATGCATGTTACAGGTCTCTTTGTGAATGATTCATCTGTGCATATATCTTCAAAATTATGAATGCTGCATTAAATTTGTGAACAAACAGTTCCCTGATAGCAAGAACGTTTGGGCCAAATGTGGCTGATAGCTGTCACATTTGGCCTAGGTATGGCATGGCTGAGCACATATGGGCCAAACTTTAACCGTATATCTTTTGCCATGGATTTAGAATTGGAGGGAATTTTCTTTTGGATGCCAATTTTTTTGAGGTATATGGCCCAGATGATAGCACACAACTGAGAGCCATATGTGGCTTGGCTATGGCACACCATGGAATATGTTAACTTATGGTTAACAGTTGGCTTTTATTTGGAAAAGCACATATAAACTGCTGGCAGGTCAGTGGCGGTCCACATCTCAGCGCATTCAACAATGCTATTGGTTGCTTTGTGTCTTCCCTTATTCCTATTGGTGGATTACTGAAACTTTGAAAATATATCCGTTATTTCCCGCTCTGCTTCCTCTTTCAATCGCCGTTAAAAAAGAAGAAGGTGAAAAAGCTCCCTATTTACAACAACAGCCTTTGCTCAGACACATTCTTATGCAGGTAAATCCAGTTTTGGTTTTTTAAATGTTTTCTAGGGGTGTAATGGTACACTTATTCATACCGAAAATTGTACCAAACAAATACAGTGTAATTTTAACCACTGCACGTGCGGAACTTAATCCGTTTCA
>NW_015546140.1:139839-147678 GCF_001515605.1 Sinocyclocheilus anshuiensis | reverse complement strand
ATTAAGTATTATGTCTAAAAATAGCCTGTTATTAAAGTAGCTAAAATTTTCCTAATTTAAAAAGGCACTCATGTCTTGGGTGATAGAAAAGAATGTGTGCAGTGCTGATGTACACTCATTTATGTGCTTGTCTTGAAATAATATCTATGATACTAATTATGATATACTAATGTTCTTTTTTCTTTTCTTTTTCCGGACAGATGTGAGTGAGAAAGACTGGCGAGACTTACTAAATGTATCAACTTCTTTTATGTTCTGTATTGTAATTCTGTTATTAAAATTCTACTATAAACATTTTTTAAATGAGTGTGAATCCATTTTTGTGTTTAAGATTTACTGAGTAATAGGTATTTAAAAAATATATAGGTGTGGTGTAAATATGGTTAAATAATGGCATTTGGTTTATCAGCCACGTGTGGGCCACATAAGGGCCGTCAGCCCTTTACAGAACTCAGCCATATAAGAATACCATATAAGGTCCATATATCAGCCACATCTGTTTTTATTATTTGGCTCACTCTGGGTTGGATTACGGCACTGTTCAGGTTCAGTTCTGGCTAAAAAGATGTGTTGACCAGTTTTGGGCCGGCGAACACAAACTAATTGGGCCACACTTTAACTGTTGGACAAAGGACATTTGCTGACTGGGTTGCTTTTGTTTTGATTGTGTGGATCAATTTTTTTTTTTTACACATTATAAAGCCTACATTTATATTTGTTTTATAGACGTTAGTTTGCACATTATTTGGATCTAAACATTGGGCAAGGTGTCAATGTGATGCAGGAAATAATATTATGCTTTTCCTTTATTTCTCATGAAGAAATAACTGATTTTCAAAGTAATCAGTGCAATCTATTAAATCATGAATAAATAGTGTAAAGCATATCCCATATTATCCTTTAGACTCATTGTTGGTGTATAGTCCTATATTGTTTTAGGAGCCAACCATTTTGTGCCTACATCATTGTAGTCTTTGCTTGTGACACTCAAAATAACAATTCTGTCATCGTTCACTCACCCGTCCTCGTTCATTTCTGAAACACAAACGAAAACATTTCTAATGGAATCTGAGAGATTTCTGTCCTTCCATTGAAAGTCCATGCAACCAAAACTCTGATGCTTCAAAAAGTTTATTAAGGCACTGTAAAACTAATCCAGTAATAAAGACACATGAATCAAGCCGTTTAATCCAAGTCTCCTGACTTCTTTGAGATGTTGTTGACCTTATTTAATGAGCTGTATGCATGTGCAGTGATCAGCATTAATATGGGAATAAAAGCTTACATTAATTCTTGGATTAAACGTTTGATTCTGAATTCTATTAGCTACTATGTCTTTATGAACTTTTTGAAGTGCCATAGCTTTGGTTACATGGACTTTCAACAGGGGGACAGGTTTAATTTAAAATATTTTAATTTGTGTTTACAAGAAACACAAAAATCTTTTAGATTTGTAATGACATGACATTTAGTAGATTTCATTCTTAAACTCCTTACTCTTAAAATTGATGAGTTTCACTAATTTTATGACTCATTTACATTACACTATATACACACACATTACATTAGTTATACATTTTAATGCCAAGCCAAGATAAAATAAAGTACAAAAATATTACATACATGCAGGGTAGAGAAACAAAATACTAGTTTAATGTGCCCATTACCAAAGATTTTTACATTTAAAATGTGAATAACCAGTTTAATGATAAAGTCTGTTATTATTGTGTGACTAGTTAAAGTTATGGAGGTGAGGTGATTGGAGGTCGTGTCGCTCCGCCCTGAGATCAGACAGGAAGTGGAGACAGACTGAGAACAGGCCAGAGTTTCACACACACTCTTCCATGAAATAAACTCATCAAATATCAGCTGAGCTCAACAACACACACTACAGAAGCCAGCAGGACACCTCTGAAGCGCGGCAGACGGAGGAAGAGATGAGACGCGCGCTGTACTCTTCTAAACTAGTTTAACTAGCGCTACACGCGAGCAGAAGAAACGTGGTGAGTGTGTCTCGTTGAGTGTGTGTGTGAGTGTGTATCACTCGTAATGTCGCCTCGTTTGATGTCGTGTTCTGAAGAGTCGGCGGATGTGGTGTCTCATCCTGCGAGAGTGGGACTGTTACAGGCCAAACCCAAATCAGCTGTACTCTACCAGGGTACTGTGTTCACTAATGTAAAACACCATGGTAAATGCATGTTTTTTGCACAGTCCAACAAGTATCCAAGCAGCCGTCTGGGACAATGGTCAGTTATACAGTGAGTTCCCAAACTTTTTAAAGCCACTGATCCCCTTCCTGAAATACAGTGACAGATCTGTATTCTCATTCTAAACTCTCCAAACCTCAATTTATACTGTAAAATGTTTAAACGTGTTCTATTAAGTCAGTGAACACTATATATACACATACATATATGTACGTTTCCTCTCAATAGAATTACAGACATTTTCAAAACAGTGTTTCTAGGGTTCCCCAGACTAGAGTTTAAAACACGAACCCTAAGTCACACAGTTTGGTGTCCTTCAGCGGTCACAGAGAGCCGTGTCATGGCGTGTTGTTTGCTGCAGGGCATGGCGCAGGAGAGCGCGGTGCAGTACGAGCCGGTGGCGGAGATTGGCGGCGGCGCTTATGGGATGGTGTACAAGGCTCGAGATAGAAACACCGGGCAGTTTGTGGCTCTGAAGAGTGTGAGAGTGCAGACCAATCAGGACGGCCTTCCTCTGTCCACGGTGCGAGAGGTGGCACTGCTCAAACGACTCGAGCAGTTCGACCATCCCAACATTGTCAGGTACAGACACACACACACACACACACAGATACAGACACACACAGACACAGACACACAGACACACACTCACACAGACACACACACACACAGACACACACACACACACACACAGACAGAAACACAGACACAGATAACAAAATATGATATCTTGATATTTTGTAGCGTTTTGTCGATGATGATATTTCGCTGAGTGTGTTACTGTGCTGGTATTTTGGCAGGTTTAGGACTGCTGTGGACATCTGACTCCCAAAGCTTTTGATATTCTTCATATTCTGTGCGGTGGATAGTTTGCAGCAGCAACAGAAATTAACTTGTCCAATAAGTTTAAATAGATTTTGACCTTTTATGGGAATTTTTACCTTCACAAGACCAATTTTCTCTAACTTAATTAAATGTATGCATCATCTTTTTAGTCAAATTCATACATTTAATCAATAAATTCAATTCAAATAGTAAGAGACTACAGGGCTGTTACCAATCAAATGAAATCAGTATCAACAAAATCTGTGTTTGCAATGCAGAGGAACAGAATCTGTGTCTGAAGTGGCATTTAGATGCTTTCACTCAGACTGTTTAATGCAGGACATGAAAGTAGTTCACCTGCAGTTACAAGTGCATAAATGATGTTTTGATGTCAAAATGTTAAATACTGATGTTTGAAGTGGTTTTGGGGGGAAAAGGAAAATATACTTTTAATATAAAATAAATTCTTAGGTGTGTGTGTGTGTTTTCAGGCTGATGGACGTGTGCGCCACACTGAGAACAGACCAGGAGACTAAAGTGACTCTAGTGTTTGAGCACGTGGATCAGGACCTCAGGACGTATCTGGAGAAAGTGCCGGCACCTGGGCTGCCCATCCACCAGATCAGAGTAAGATCACCAACACGCTGCAGAAGCCCATCCTCTGGGGGTTTTCAGAGGATCTGAGCCAGATGTTTAGTGTCAGACTTCATCTGAAGCTTCATGTAGTAACACACTGGCATAAATATAGATCAAGTCCAAATGTTTGTTTGCGGTTCAGTGATTAAGTTAAGTATACAGTGAAGGAAGTTCAGACACAAACTGAATGCTTTCAGACTGAGGCAAGACTTCAGTCCACTAGTTCAGACACTCCCAACCTTTTCTTTGCAGCCTTGTGCTGTAACATATCTACTGGATGTTTCCCTTGACATTAATGTAATGTTCTAACTGTTCATGGGTGCGTTTCCCAAAAGCATTGTTAGCTAACTATGGTCACAATTTCCATTGAACTCTGTTGGTAATGATAGAAACGCACCCCAGAAAGACTTGTTTTCATTACATTAAAAAAAAAACTTTTTTTGCATTCATTATTGAATTCAGCATTGGCATGAAAACACTGAACTAGTCTGTAGGGTCGTTAAGAAAAATCAAGAGATTAAAGGGTTAGTTCACCCAAAAATGAAAATTAGCCCATAGTTTTCATTTTTTCAGTACCGACTTGGTACCGAAATACTGGGTCTTTTGACAACACTACCTCCGACATTCTTCTTTACAAATCCTCGTTTTGTACTTCTAATAAGTGACCGTTGTTTTGTTTTGATCTCTCCGCTGCGTTTCCGCGTTCGTCACTTCTGAGCGGCAGCGCTGAACTCATACGTCATCCGCCCGGAGCTGCTTCCGTGTACAACAGTGAGCGCAAGCTAGATTAAAGTGATTATTACGTTTTGAATATGGATATTTTTCTTACAAAAACGCATCGATTCGCTACAGGAGGCCTTTGTTCAGCCCCCGGAGCCGCGTGAGACACTTTTTATTATGGATGGGCGATTTTTATTTAACTTGTTTTGGACTGATGCATGCAACACCCGCTGAGTGCCATGAAACAGCTTGAAAGATCAAAGACAATTTTGAATATAACTCCGACTGGATTCGTCTGAAAGAAGAAAGTCATATATACCTAGGATGCCTTGAGGGTGAGTCATTTATGGGCTAATTTTCATTTTTGGGTGAACTAACCCTTTAATACTTTTATTTGGCAAGGACGCATTAAATCGATCAAAAGTGAAAGTAATTTATAATGTTACCAAAGATTTATATTTCAAATCGATGCTGTTCTTTTGAACTTTCTATTCACCTAAGAATCCTGAGAATTGAAATGTATCACGGTTTCCACAAAAACTATGAAAAAAAAAATATATATATATTTTTAACATTGATATTAAATAATGTTTCTTGAGCTGCAAATCAGCATAAAAATCAGCTTTGCATCACAGGAATAAAGATATTCACACAAAAGAGTTATTTTAAATGGTAATATTATTTCACAATATTACATTGTTTGCTGTATTTCTGGAGACGTTTAGAAACATGCGAACGCTGACATGTCCTGATGCATGATGGGAAGCAGCGAAAGCTCACCTAAAACATGTCAACAGAAAGGTTTGAAATGCTTTCAAATAACATGAGCCACCCATGTTCCAGTCACCTGAGACAGATGTAGGTGACATGTGATTTTAGTGTCCTTGTTACAAATGTAACACGCAGCCTACGTAACAGTAGCACTTTATTTTACAGTCCTGTTCCACATGTACATACTATGTACTTCTAATAGTAATTACAGTAACTGGGTAATAACTAAATACTAACCCTGAACCTTACCTTAACCCATGGAGTTACCTTGCATTACCCAGTACTTTCTCTAGTGTAGTTTTTACATTTCACCCAAAGCCTAACCCTACAGTAATATTACTCAGTACTGACTAATTACACTGTTAATGGCAGATGCTCTGTGTCTGCGTGTGATGCAGGACTTGATGCAGCAGCTGCTGTGTGGGCTGGCGTTCTTGCACTCGAATCGAGTTCTCCACCGGGACCTGAAGCCGGAGAACATCCTGGTGACCAGCAGAGGGCAGGTGAAGCTGGCTGACTTCGGCCTGGCACGGATCTACAGCTGCCACATGGCTCTCACACCGGTGGTGAGACAGACACACGTGCTCTCGCGTGCTGAACGCTGATGGCACTGCAGCGCAGACGCAGCTGATGTGTTTCTCTGGTCGCTCAGGTGGTGACGCTGTGGTATCGCTCTCCGGAGGTGCTGCTCCAGACCACTTACGCCACGCCGCTGGATATCTGGAGCACCGGCTGCATCTTCGCCGAGATGTTCAGACGCAAGTGAGGCTGAGCAGTGATGCTCATCAAGTCAATCGGGCTGAAAGCATCTTCCAGGAGGCTGTAAATGCTCACGTGCAACTTATTATTGAGTCTGCGTACCCTATCAAACTGTCACAGCTCAATGTGGCCTTTGTGAAAAGCCCTCAAAGACGCTGCTTTACCAGTGTCCAGTAAATGATGAGCCTTTCCTTAAGAATTAGCTCGATTAATGAAAGAGATTCACAGGAAAGATCGATTAAGAACATTATTCGGAACAGTCGATATATAGATTTTACAATAATCTGGCTATTGAATTCTTTGAATATGTTGTCTTTGTATCAGCATCAGTCAACCTCTAATTATTTTGTATTAAATATTAGTGCAAACCAATAGTCAGCTGATGTGAGCTTGACTAACGTGACCTGCCAGAACTAACGCTACGCTAGATATATACCCCAGCGACTTGAGACTGGTTTTGTGCTCCAGGGTCACATATATTAAATAAAACGTCTTGAGTATTTAAAACATTCAGTTAGCCTGTTTAATGAAGTAAAAGAATCTGAAATACATTATTTATGGACATATGCCGATGCATTTACATTTATCAGAGCGATTTCATTCATCAGAGAGCCAGGTTATATATTACACCGCAGTGTATTGCACATTTCTCAGCCGCTTTGAATGTGGCTCATCCACTCAGAATTTAAATCTGCAAACATTCTTGTGAAAGCTTTGATAAAGCGTTGATTAATGGCTGGCTTTCTAATCCCGATTTTCCCATCAGGTCTGTTGATTAGTGCATTCACTGACTGGTCATTAATGATTTGTAATGTGACGTCTCATCTTTCAGACCTCTCTTCTGTGGAGATTCAGAGGTGGACCAGCTGAGCAAGATTTTTGCGTATGTAAACACACGCTCATGTTAGAGAGGCTATCATCATTAGCAAACATCTCTCATTACGTGAGCGTCAGCAGTAATGGCTGTCAGACTCAACACAAGGTTCACTGACACAGAGACAGTGTTTCATTGCTTTATTAAATCCACATGTGATTGACAGAGTGATCGGCCTGCCGGCTGAAGACGAGTGGCCCACTGATGTCACTCTGTCTTGGCAGAACTTCAGCCCTCAAGCCCCTCAGCCAATCACAGACTGCCTTCCTGAGATCAGCGAGAAGGGGGCGGAGCTCTTACTGGTGCGTTTACATTCAGTGTCACTCCACATACAGCTACAGTTTTACCAGAGTAAAGCAACAAAACAACAGTCAGTGTGTGTGTGATCAACATTACTTTCTCAGATTCTCACTTCAAAATCTGGGTTAATATCGTTGAAAACGGTTTTCGTTACTTAAAATAAATGAACTGAAATAAAAGAATGTATATAATTATTTCAGCTAGTTGTCAAGACATAATTTCTCATTTTCTTTCATTTGAAATACTAAAACGACTAAAAATAATAAAAACACCAAAATTACTAAAGCTTTAAAATTAAGATGAACATATAAAAATATAATATTAACAAACTATAATAGAAACTATATAATAGTGATACTGAATAACACTAATTTGAATGTTTGTTTGACGGGTTGCTGCACACAGTAACTAACTAAATGAGTAGCGTTTTGTTGACTCTTATTTTCTTCTGTCTCAACAGGAAATGCTGACGTTCGACCCGTTGAAACGAATCTCTGCGCTGAATGCTTTGGAGCATCCGTTCTTTACTGAATGAGTGCTTTATTCCCATTATTCACTGCTGAGTGAGTGTTTTCAGTGTTGTTCAAGGATGAGGAGGTGTGATGATGATAGACTTGAACTTTTAAGTGTCATATTTCTCTGCCTTTACAGTGTATTGTGGGTCAGTGGAACATTATCATTAGCAGGTGCTACGACACCGCATTTCATTTCTGGTGTGTGTGTGTGTGTGTGTGTGTGTGTGTGTGT
>NW_015546140.1:139402-139578 GCF_001515605.1 Sinocyclocheilus anshuiensis | reverse complement strand
TAAACCATGTTTACGTTGTAGTACCCATGTCATTATACACATTTGTGTCCTCATAAACCATATATACCTGTGTGTGTCGTATGTGTGTCGTATATGTGTGTCTGTGTGTGTGTGAGTCTGAGTGTGTGTGACTGTGTGTAAGTGAGTGTGTGTGTGTGTGTGTGTGTGTCTGTGCA
>NW_015546140.1:138811-139179 GCF_001515605.1 Sinocyclocheilus anshuiensis | reverse complement strand
AGAGTGTCTGTGTGTGTGTGTGTGTGTGTGAGAGTGTGTGAGTGAGTGAGTGAGTGTGTGTGTGTGTGTGTGTGTCTGTGCACGTGTGTGTGTGTGTGTCTGCGAGTGTGTGAATGTGAGTGAGTCTGTGTGTCTGTGAGTGTGAGAGTGACTGTGTGTGTGTCTGTCTGTGCGCGTGTGTGTGTGTGTGTGTCTGTGCGCGCGTGTGTGTGTGTGTGTGTGTGAATGTGAGTGAGTCTGTGTGTCTGAGTGTGAGAGTGACTGTGTGTGTGTCTGTCTGTGTGTCTGTGAGTGTGAGTGACTGTGTGTGTGTGTGTCTGTGTCTGTGAGTGTGAGAGTGTCTGTGTGTGTGTGTGTGTGTGTGTGTG
>NW_015546140.1:138317-138629 GCF_001515605.1 Sinocyclocheilus anshuiensis | reverse complement strand
CTGTGAGTGTGTGTGTGTGTGTGTTTCTGTGAGTGTGTGTGTGTGTGTGTGTGTGTGTGTGTGTGTCTCTGTGAGAGTGACTGTGTGTGTGTGTGTGTGTGTGTGTCTGAGTGTGAGAGTGTCTGTGGGTGTGTGTGTGTGTGTCTGAGTGTGAGAGTGACTGTGTGTGTGTGTGTGTCTATGAGTGTGAGAATGTCTGTGTGTGTGTGTCTGTGAGAGTGTGTGTGTGTGTGTGTCTGTGAGTGTGAGAGTGTCTGTGTGTGTGTGTGTCTGAGTGTGAGAGTGACTGTGTGTCTGTGGCTGTGTGTGGGT
>NW_015546140.1:130376-137960 GCF_001515605.1 Sinocyclocheilus anshuiensis | reverse complement strand
GTGTGTGTGTGTGTGTGTGTGTGTGTGTGTGTGTGTGTGTGTGTGTGTGTGTGTGTGTGTGTGTGTGAGTGAGACTCTTATCCTGTGTCCAGCATCAGTGTGCTGGTTTCACTGCCGCTCTGTATATTTCTACCAGACTAAATAGTTAAACGGCCCCTAAAACTCACTGATTAGTGATCAGGATTATGTCCTCTCTGTGTAAAGTCTGCTAAGACTGACGCAAAACCGAACCACCATTATAGTCGAAGAAACCTTCCTCATTTCTATTCATTCCTATCCAACTGAAATAAAATGATTTTGTTTATAAATATGTGTGGATTTAATTTTTTTTTGGTTTAGTCATGAACTGTTTCATGAGACTTTATACCGCTGGAGGACGTCAGTCTCTGTGTGGACCCTGCAGTCTGCTGATTGGTTTTAGATCATGGTTTTCTAAAGGGTTTTACACCATCATGTTTTCTTCTTTTGGAGTGTTCATATTGTGATATCAGTGTATCATACTGATGTTTAATGTGAGCTGCCTGCTCTCCTGTCCTGTGTTTAGGCTAACATTTACATTTCTGCTTTTGGTAGATGTTTTCATGCAAAACCACTTGCAGTGTATTCAAGAACTGCATCTTCTATGTTCTTGCATTCACTGAATTAAACCTTGTGACATTGGAGCTACCAGTGGCATGATGCTTCTGATGGCAAACACACTAGTGATCCAGACAAACTCCTGCAGAGGAAACATTTCTGGACAGACTCGCCTTTACTGCTCGAAGAAGTCTTTAACAGCAGAAAACCCATCACTGTGAGTCAATGTAATCACAGTTAAACCTTTAGTTGCCCATCTCCTAAACCCTACATCAAGAAGCCTTGGTTTGAAATGATGATCAAACGCCACCCATCTCAACAATATAATCTGATTTTGTAGGCTGTGCTGCTGAACTCATTTAAACCACACCTCAAGTCTGGTGACTTATTTGATCTAAATGATTCTTAAGGGCCCAGGATTTTTCTTTGTCACCTAAAAGACACTGTGTAGGCAAACCCTGGTTTGCACGTACGATATTTTTTCCATTTAGATGTGTAAGGGTTACACCAGCAAATACAAGACCTAATTTGTGCTGCGTAAAAATATTCCAGTAGGCTTGGCAAGGCTAGTCCTCCTTTGTCCTTTGCTAGCTGCAATATTGTATATTTTATTCAAGGATTTTTCCTTTCCCAGACAAATCTTGAAATTGTCCTGTCCCAAGCCCTGAGCTGAATCTAGGAATCATTACTGGCAACGCTGGGAAAAGATACAGTAATCTTGGGACAATATTCATTTCCACAACCTCTATTCTTGAACTAAATTCCAGCTGATCTCTCAACGTCTCTTTGGATGTTTTTATTAATTATATTTTTTTCGATAGAGTTCTGAATATTCTTTGGTCAAAATTACCCCCGATACACTTGGGGGCATCCCGTTTTAGATTATATGTTTGCCTGATGAACTGTGGTGGGGAGAAATTAAATGTTAGAACCTGAGTTTTTGAAACATTTATTTTATATCCAGGTAACTCTATCAGTAGGTTCAGAAGTAAAGGGAGTGCAGATAGATAATTACATTATCAACAAACAACCCAATTACACGATGTTCTTCACTAACTCTAACCCCACTCAAGTTCTCATTTTATCTGCTTGAGCCAAAGGCTCGATGTAAAGAGCACAAATAGTAGGGCTCAAACACTCGTACCCTTATATAGGTTAAAAGTGGCCGTCAGATGTCCATTTATCTTAAAGGGGTCATATGATGCGATTTCAATTTTTCCTTTCTCTTTGGTGTGTTACAAGCTCTTGGTGCATAAAGAAGATCTGTAAAGTTGCAAAGACTAAAGTCTCAAATCCAAAGAGATATTCTTTATAAAAGTTCAGAGTCAGCCACACCTACCTAAAACGGCTCGTTCTAACACGCCCCCACATGTCTACATCACGATGTGGAAAGATTTGCATAACGCCGCCCAAATGTTCACGCAAAGAAAGAAGGCGTATCTGAGGCACTGGATCATGAACGTGTGCCCTGAATATGTTTTATGAAGCAGTGAGATGCTGAAGCTGGTGTTAATTGTTGTGTCACGTCTGTCAAACAGTATTCACTACACAGCACGAGCTCTTCCAGCTCAAGTGTTATTGTTTAGTTGTAATTAATGATTTTTGTGACTGTATATGTGTGTGTGTGTGTGTGTGTGTGTGTGTGTGTGTGTGACTGTGTGTGTGCACATGTGAACACTGAGTCAGATGCATGACACATGTGACAGGCGTTCAGTATGCAAATCCTGCTCGTTTCCAGTATGCATATCATAACTTCACTTGATTCCCACAATTCACTTCTGCTAATAAAAACTGGTGCTGCGGTCTGTTTGAAAGTCATGTGACAGATCATGCCTCCTCACACTGATGGTCTGTCATGCATGTGCTGTGACTCCATGTTTTCATCAGGTTTTATTTGTGCGTGATATACACCAGATTGTGTGTGTGTTCAGCTGTGCGTTTCTCTCTCAGGCTGCTGAATTGGGACAGATGTTAAATGACAGTGTTATCAAGCCCACACAGGAGAAGGTAACCAGCATGTTTGTTACTAGTGTGGAACTAGTCTAGTTAGGAGTGAGTATGTTTCACGCTGCACTGCCTGTCATTGAGAGACGCAGACAGAAGATTTTCTTCATGCCAAAATACATTTTCTACATTTAGATAAAACTAATTTTGTATACAAGTAAACGTATCCAGGTTTGAAAATATTCATGCTAACATTTATAAGTTTGCAGTAGGTTAGATCTTTTAAGTCTCTTCTCACCAAGGCTGCATTTATTTGATCAAAAATACAGTCAAAATTGTGAAATATTATTACAATTGTTACAGCTGTTTTCTATGTGAATATCTGTTAAACTGTAATGTATTTCTGTGATGCGCAGCTGTATTTTCAGCATCATTACTCCAGTCTTCAGTGTCACATGATCTTCAGAAATCATTCTAATATGCTGATTTGCTGCTCAAGAAACATTCCTGATTATTATCAATGTTGAAAACAGTTGTGCTGCTCAATACTTTTGTGGAAACTGTGATGCATTTTATTTTTCGGGTTTCGTTGATAAATAGAATGTTAAAAAAACATTTATTATTTATCTTTTGAAATGGAAATATTTTGTAACATTATAAATGTCTTTACTGTCATTTTTGATCAATTGCATGCAGGCTTGCTGAATTTCTTTTAAAGATAAATCTTACTGATGGCAAACTTATGAATGGTAGAGTATATCATACATGTCAGTGAGTTGCCGGTGTATAAATATTTTTTTCCTAAGATCAAAGTTATGAATTCCTAAAAAAGTATCTTTCTTAGCACATTCATTCAGCTGTGGTTCTGGCGTCTCCGTCTCTATATATACTGTACAACGCCACATACATTCACATCAGATGTCACTCAGCAGTAGAGTTACACTCACGGGACACTGCACTTATTCTCAATCACAATACTGCATTATTTTCATGTGCTTTAAAGTCTTGCGGGTTAACCATTTCATTCTCGTGCTGTTCTGATGTGTGCTTTCTCGGAGCGTACACCTGAAGCGCGCGCACTAAAAATCCTGTCAAACAGTGCCTGATTACTGGACTGAGTTATACTTAGCGTCTGATTGAGCTAATACTGTCAAAAACATACAAGGTTTACATATAAACACAGCTGATTATGTCTAAAGTGAAAGTAAACAGTTGAGAGAAACCTCTTAAAGTGACAGCAGACTAATAGTACTAAACATGCTGCCGCTGGTCACTAAAGGGCGAGTTCACCCAAAAATTCTGTCATTATTTACTCACTCTCATGTTGTCCCAAACCTGTATTAATTTCTTTCTTGTGGTGAACGCAAAAGAAGATATATATAAGAAGATATTGGGTAACCAAACAGCTGCTGGTCTCCATTGACTTTGATAGAAGGGAAAAACACTATGGAAGTCACTGGGGACCAGCAGCTGTTTGGTTCCCACATTCTTCAAAATATCTTTTGTGTTCAACAGAAGAAAGAAACTCATTCAGGTTTAAAACAGCTTGAGAGTGAGTAAATGATGACAGGATTTTATTTTTTTGTGTGAACTGTCCCTTTAATGTTAATCAAACAACAAAACACAGAGAAAAATCACTGGCTGCTCTTCACTGAAGAACTTTAATACAGTTGCTTTAATAAGAATCAGTGTATAATTTATACAGTGAAGTGTATATAGTGTTTTATTTTTAGATTTGTTCGTTCAGTTTCTTGAATGCTGCTGCTAAATACACTGACTGTACCTGAAAAATAAAGCACTGTTTGTTCTGTTTGTATATTATGTGTATTTGTAATCTTTGTTCTTATTTTTTAATAACAAATGTAAAATAATGACCAAGATTTTTATCTTCGCCCACTTTGGCCTAAACATCTGCCATTCTTTTTTATTTTATATTTTGTCACCTTGTAAGGCTTTGTTTTTAAAGTAGGGAAATTAGTTTGGTTGTGCTGCTCAGAAAACTTGCAAAATAGTAAAACCAACGTGACAGAGAATCGTGATCAAATCATCATGATGTGATATTTTTGCTATGTCGCCCACCCCTAGTGCGAGGTAAAGTGCACCAGAAGCGTCAGGGTAAGATGTGCCAGTGACTGCTCACTGTAACAAATATTATCATCAGCAGTGTTAGTTTGACCTCCATCTCATTCTATTACTGATTTACAATCATGAGAGTGAGATTTTGCTGTTATTTGTCATAAACTCAAAAATGGTAGCTTTACGCCTTGTATTATTTTCTCTTGATCTCGTGGTGGAATGTTTCTCTGTGAGGATCTCACTGAATGAATTCTCTACAGTTGTCATCATGAAGCTAGTTCTTCTTTTGCTGGTCAATGCTAATGTCTTTCTCTTTTTCTGCTGACATTGTGATGATGGTGGTGAGTACGATGATTTAGACATTACAGAGCTCTCTGTGGAAATCAATCAGTAATCATGGAAGCGTGTATTAAAGGCTCCGTGAAGATCCAGATTACAGCTCTTCCCATGCACAGTGTCTCTCTTATGAAATAACAGACTGAAATATTGCTGACTCCGATTAGTTTTTTTGTCTCATGCGCTGAAGAATGAGCCGCCCTGATATGCTCTGCCCAAACTTACTGTTTAATAGGAAAGATGAGTACTTAAGAAAGCAAATGTTTCATGGGGTCTTTAAAGAATAAATCATGTCACGTTTACACGGAGCATTGGTCCGTTTACACTGAGAATGAATGAGTTACTACATACATACATACTGAAACACATACACTGCTGCTCTGATGTCTGGCTCTCATGTCAGTAATGAAGTAAAGACACACACTCCTCATGTTGAACTGAAGTAAATCAAGGTCAGCAGCACCAACACTGGGAAATAAAGTGAGATTCTTTGCAGATTAAATAGACATAATTTTGACTTTATTAAACTTTGTGCAACTACAATGATATTGCTCCGTTAAGTCGATTAAGTCAATCTATGGAAGCATTTAAACTATGAGATCTATGAGGATTCGTCATCCTGTGGACAGCATTAGTATTACAGCTGAATCTCTGAATCCTGTTGATATAAATGGCTGATTTTAAAAATTGCTGTTAGCACCCCGAGCATCAGAAGTTCGTGAAACTTAGCATGTTTACTCAGATTGTCGTGTTGTCCATATGTGTGAGGTTTTGTGAAGTTTGGATGTTGTGTTCACAGGATATACGCCAATTAGTCATAATGCGCCACACACACACAAACACATCAGCCTGTATCTCTGCAACAGTGAAACTAATCCAAATTCTTTTGACAGTTTTTGTCAGGTACCCAATTTTGTGCAAATCAGACAAATGGCCTAGAACAAATTCAGGAGGAGTTGGAAAAAGTTTTTTTTTTTTTTTTAGAAAATGAAAATAGCGCAAGTATTTTTATAATGCAAGTGGAAATTTGAGATATACATTCTGTAGCTTATGAGTAAAGGATTCAGAGGAAACAAATAATTTTGATTCTAGCCCTTACGATTACAGAGTTATGAACCAAAATGCAAAAGTCCTTATTATAGTGCCACCTAGTGTCTGATGGTTGTGTGTCTGGGCAGCTGAGTAGCGGCTGGGATTTCTGCTCATCCCTGCAAGTCTAGTATCTCTAGGTCGCCCAGACAGTTTTAGTGAAGAAAAAAAATTAAATCTTTGCATATTTCTGCTTCTTTTGACCTTTCAATTCATCAGAGAAACCTGAAAAATAAAATCACAGTTTCCACAAAAGTATTGGGCAGCACAACTGTTTTCAACATTGATAATAATCAGAAATGTTTCTTGAGCAGCAAATCAGCATATTAGAATGATTTCTGAAGATCATGTGACACTGAAGACTGGAGTAATGATGCTGAAAATACAGCTGCACATCACAGAAATACATTACAGTTTAACAGATATTCACATAGAAAACAGTTATTTTAAATTGTAATATTTCACAATATTACTGTTCTTGCTTTAATCAAATAAATGCAGCATATACTGCATGTATAGTATCTGCAATATATGTATTTACTGTATTTGATGTCAAGAATAATTTTCCATGCAGTCAGGTCACCAGCATTTTGTTTTTTC
This sequence comes from Sinocyclocheilus anshuiensis, assembly GCF_001515605.1. NCBI lineage: Eukaryota > Metazoa > Chordata > Actinopteri > Cypriniformes > Cyprinidae > Sinocyclocheilus > Sinocyclocheilus anshuiensis. The sequence goes on along the minus strand of NW_015546140.1, from coordinate 131,339 downwards.
CAAGATAAATATCCTGTTTTACTCTGAAATGTCACATGTTGACTTCAGCACAATCAAACTAATGAGTCCTCGGTGCTCTTCTAGTAATGTGGATGTTGTTTCTGTGGGATTGTGATGTTCAGATTTCTGAAAGAATTTTATGCAAAAAAAAAAAAAGTCATGGTTGTTTGTTTTGCTGATTTGATTTTCAGTTCTGTCTACGAATAAGGATATCAGAACCAGGGTCCTAAGCATGACTTCTGGGAAACCTTCGGTAGTAACTCTGCTCCCAGCGGCAACTCTGTAGAGAAGAGCTGGAGCTCAGAAGCTCAGGTCAACAACAAGAATAGTGCTGCAGAGAGCTGGGACACCTGGGACAATGACTGGGAGAAAGCTGGAGAAGACAAGGACAAGAAGAGCCCGTCGAAAGCGCCCGAGGACTCTTGGGACAACAGTGGCTGGTAGACCTGCAGAGGGTTTGTGCGTTTGCCTTCATCGGCCTGTCCTGTGCGACATGCGTCACGAACACACCTCTGACTGGACCTGTCGTTGTTTGTTTGTGTTGAGAATGAGCTGATAAAGATCTTTTGGATGTCTCTGTCCACGATGGGGATGTTTGATATTACGGTATAATGTTTGATATTGTAGTGGATTTGACACCAGCAGAGATCTGCATGTCATCTGCTGTTTGTGGCCCGTGGATCATAAACCTTCAGATCACAGTGGCTTTCATGTGTCATGTCAGACTCCTGTTTGTTTGTGATTTTTTTATTTTATATGTATGTTTTTTATATATGTGTGTATATATGATGAGCTGTCAAACAGATTCCTATAAAAAAAATGAATTTTTTCAGCAAAATCATTCAGGCTTCCTGTTCATAATGTAATCACAGTAACCAAACGTTCGTCTGTAGAAGCATGACGCATGGGCTGTCCATCGTTTTCTTTAATATCCTCCAGTTCATTGTCCATCACCTCGTGGCC
>NW_015546140.1:121935-129720 GCF_001515605.1 Sinocyclocheilus anshuiensis | reverse complement strand
CTCATCCATCACCTCATGGCCTTTTTATGGAAATCACTAATATTCTTTTTTTTTTTTTAAGTGTTGGGCATTTATAATCATGTTATGTATTTAGTTTGTTTGTTTCCTCCTGTAATATCCTCTCGTGTTGTCCATATTGTCATTCCAGATGTGAAATGTGCTGTTCATGAGCTCTTGGATTACATGAAAGCACAAATTATCTCGAAGATTTCATGTAAAACTCAAGACTTGGACATCAAACATCACTATTTATTCATATTTCTCATTCATTTGATCTTTTATTTGTGATTTCGGCTAAATGGGATGTGTCTCTTTACCTCAGTAATAAGGTGGTCGTTTTCTGTATTATTGTCAAGTTCACCCTGAATCTCTTTATGATACTGAATATTGCTGTTATCCACACATCATGTGTTCATGAATTCCTTGTCATTAAAATCCAACCTGTATAAAAAGAGAGACAGAAAGACATTCTAGAGATGTTTCGCTGCAGAGAGCATCTCCGTTTTATTCTCATAGATGATGTAATAAAATGTATCTTCTGGCATCAAAACTCAAGACTGAGTGTGGTTCCTCAGACGATCTGCTGCTCCATGGATGTACTTGACTAGCACATCTCTGCTATGTTTGTTTGAATTGTAACAACGCCTGCCGTGTCTGAGGAGCATGGGTGAGCTACACTATATTCTGCTAGTTAATTAGTATAGTTAATAAAGCTTTAAACACCGCCTAACTTCTGAACTTGCTCTCATATGTAACTTGAACCTGATTTTACAGTGCTGATGTTAATGAGACTGATGAAGGTCATGACTTTCCAACTGAAGATGTTTCCTGTGCAGTTTTTGAACATTGACATCAGAGCTGTCATTACGCTGGGTTCATCACAGATGGTGTGGATGACAGATGTGATGTGATGGTTGGGCTGTCCTGTGACTGCATGTTATTCATCTGAGAGTGTAGAGTGAAGTTTGAGGAAGGTAAGGAATCAGGAGTCTCTTCACATAAACACTTTCAAATGGACCATAAACAAAGGCATTGCTTCTGCTTTGGCTGTTATCATGATGTTCTGCTCACATGCAGATCTGCTGAAGAAGAGGAATGTCTGAGTCTCACATGGGGTGCCTCAAGGCTCAATGTTTGGTCCCCTCATGTTCTCCATACACAGCCCCACTGGTGCATGATCATAATGTACATGGGCTTCTTGTCAGAATATGCAGCTTAGCTCCTTGTTTATTTCAAGACTGGACTACTGCAATGCTGAATTAGCCAACTAGCACAACTACTAAAGCTGTGTTCATAACATGTCATAATTACTGTAGTTTTGAGATAACGTGACGTTCTACGCTGAGCCGTCCACGTCCTCGGACTCTGAATTATGTGTTTCTATGGCACCATCAATGGCTAAGTAGCGCCTAAATGAATCTGTGGTGGTCAGGTGGTACAGTGGTCACGTGGTCCAAGTTATGGCTCTCAGAACATTCCCAGCTTTCAAGTTGTAATTTTGAGTTCCGCGAGTGTGTGAACACTTTGGCGATGATGGCGTTGCCATAGAAACGCCGAGTCTGAGGACGTGGACAACTCCGTGCAGAACGTCCCGTTATCTCTAAATTACGGTAATTATGACGTGGCGTGAAGCCTGAGCTGAAACCTCTGCAGATGATCCCCAATGTGGCAACATGTCTAGTCCTCAATTAGCCAACATGGACTCACATCACGCCCATTCCAAACTCACTCCACTGGCTTCAGATTTAAGGTGTTGATGCTGACTTACTGGACTGCCACTAGAAGTACACCACCTCAATACTCCTGGCCACTGACGCCTTGTTCCTTCACTGTGTTTCCAAAACATTCACCATCTCTGCTCCTCTCTGGTGGAATGAGCTGCTAACCTCCACCCGAACTGCTGAGACCATCACAGCTTTCAAGAAGCAGCTTTTCCACAAGCATTGAACCAAGGCACTTACTATTACAACCCTCGTCAAAAAAATGTAGTCTCTTTTCTGCATTTCACTCCTGCTTCTGCTTGTAGTCTGTACTGCTTCAACTTGCTCTTAGTGAATGCAGGACATCGGTGATGATGGAAATTCATCTGTCTGGTGTCATTTTAGAGCTTGATGTCCTCTTTCGTTTTCATTATTTGGAGAGCAGTGGCCAAGATGCTCTTTAAAAAAATAAAATAAATAAATAAAAATCACTTTTTGTGTCCCACTGAAGAAAGTCACACAGGTTTGGAATGACGTGACGCTGAACAAATGATGATAGAATAAAATTTTTGAATGAACTATTACTCTAAGTTTGTTAATTGTTTTCCCCAAACTTTTTTATCAGCTGAACCTCTTTGATCTAAAAATTTACTTGAAGTTCCTCTGAAATTTTAAGCTAATTTAACTTGAAAAACATATTTGCATGTTCACGGTTTGAAGTCTGATGTTGATTATGACATGCAGGGAAACAAATAAAATATTTCTTTGTAACTGTTAGTATTTTATTTGGGTTGTTTTTATTTTAAAGTGTATTTAGTTTTGTTAGCTTTATCAACTCACAAAGCCCAGTTTGGGAATATATGTCCAGAAATATATTCAACAATTTTTAATGAATGTAATGTTCATAACAATTTAAAGCAGTATTGTGAGTATTGTAATGCAATATTAGCTTCAGAGACGTTAAAGTTTTATAAGACATGATCTTGTGACACTGCCACACAAAGACACATGTTTTTACCGCTCAATATATATTAAGATGGTTTTTTATCTATATATTTGAGTTTTAATGGTTTTACATGTTGTCTTAGCCATTTTAATCCTCTTAATTATTTGATGTGTGTATGTCTTTTAAATGTTCATGGGTCTGCCTGTCATGTGGTCAATCACATGACGGGAATAAGGAAGTAAACCAGTACAAAGCAAGCAGCATGTCAAACAATCAAGGTCATGTCAAACAATCAAGGTCACTGATCAAACAACCACGCTGGATTGAGGAGTTGTTCATGGACTTGCCTTTCCAGCATCTCACTCATTTTGGATGATCACTTTCTTTGGAATTGTATATACACCAGTGGACACTTCTACCTTGGGACTTCAACACACTGGGATTCTTAAGGACCGTTTTAGGGTACGATTTAAATGGACAATCTGCTTTTAACAGCCTAAGTTATTCTAGTTTTATTGTGTTGTTTTAAGTTCCTTGTGCATTATGTAAATACACGATTTATTCATTCTACTTTTGTTGTTGTCTCATCTTTGTAAAACACTTATTTTATCTCACACAGTTTAATCTGACCCATTTTAAATCCATGTAACTCGGCCGATAAGGCCGATCGTTACAATCTTAACACACACAGAAGTTGAAATCCTGATGTGTTTTAAGACTGTAGCGTGTGCTGCTTGCAATTCCAAGGTCATGGGTTCAACTCTCAGAGAAATCATGAATGCCAGGAGTTTATCTGTCCAGTTCCATGCATTCTCCACGCCGTGTGTCCTCTGTGGGGTCGTGAGGATGAGTCCATCTCAGGGCTTATATGTACACATGATGCTATATTCATTGGTTTCCATGACGACAGAGAAATGCTGATGCTGTATCCATAACAACCGCTTGCAGTACAAAAGACTATAAAAGCAAGGAAGATCTAGACGTGACATAAGAGAACATTAAATATGTTCAGTTGGTCTTTGGTCTGAAAACTGCTGAACTGTCATGATGTCACCAAACTTCATGTATCTGTGTATGATGACTACGTATTTATGTGTGTGCAAGATTTCATGTCAGTTAAAGTTTGATTGAAACACATGTACCCCAATACACACACAAATGACATTGTATCTCCTGTAAGAGAGATCTGATGTGTGTGTGTGTGTTAATGATGTGTCTCCTCTCTGCTGTGGTTTATAACTGATTCTTATAGACTGCCCAGATAGCACAGGTATGTCTGCAAGAGGTCTGTTAAAGATCGCTTCATCTGGAAGCATCTGCTGTGTACAAACATCTGTTAGAGGTCTTTAAGATGTCAGTTTTACATATCAAACATCTTAAAGACATCTTCTAAACGTCTATTTGACATCTGATAGGAAACGTCCTATAGTCATATTGCGGATGAGCAAACTCTCTAAAAAATACGTCTTATAGACGTCTCTGTGATGGACGTGTGCGGTCAGGGTGGCCATCTGCATTATAAAACACTTGATTTAAACAGATTTGAGTACACTTTATACAGTGATTGAATTATTTTCATCATTAGCATGATAACTGAGTCATCTTTCCATGGGATTCTTAATCCTGTGTAACTAAATGTTTGTATTTTTACATTTTAAGATATACTGCATTCATTCTCCATATGCCATGTTTTTTTTTTGTTTGTTTTTTTTATCTCAGCCGTAGTTTATGGTGTTTCATGTCATCAGTATCTGAAGAAAGTCATTATTAGCATTATTTCCAGTGCTTTTACAGCTACTCCACCCACCTGTCTCGAGTTAACCAGATCTAGTCATAGACTGCTGCTGCAGTGAATCACAGGGCGGGGCTTGAGCGCGTCGATCACTGCAGCTCGTGTGCTGATTGGCTGCTGTGAGGTGTGGGCGGGGTCAGACGGAGGGCTGAATAATTCACTTACAGTTAGACCGATTAAAGCGATCTCTGTGCTGGATTAAATAGTGCGGATCCCCGATCAGGTTTACAGCAGATGAATCGGTGATCATCAGAATGAAGAAGAGTGTGGTGGTGATGAAGAAGATGTGATGGCGTAAACTCCGCCCATCAGCCTCCATCTGAACAGCAGCTCTCGCATCGAGCACAACATCGCTGTTTTATCGCTCGTTTTGGGGTAAGAGCATCGTGCAGATGAAAAACACGCTAAACCCACTCATACTGTGTGACAGCGGCTCTCAGTGATATGTGCGCTATTCGCATGCATTTCAGCATTCACATTCATCTCAGTTTGACATTTTGTGATCGATGCGTCTGCGATGATGATCGCGGAGTTAAACGCAACGCGACCGAAAGCGGTGCGATTTTAATTCGCATTATATATATCGACGCCCATCGTCCGATCTGAACACGTTTAATAAGGTTCATGTGTGCTGGTGTCATTGTGTGTTTGTGTCGTTCAGTCCTTCATCTTCACTTGATCTGAACTGAACTCATCTCCTCAAACATCAGCGCTAAAGATAACTCTGATATGCGGTGCATTGATATCTATAAGAATACATTAAAAAAACACACTGATTGTAGCTACTAGTCAGGTTAGTCACGTTAGTTGTCAGGTTAGTTGTGACGTTAGAGGGCGTGACATCTAACATTCCAACTCAGAATCCTGTTTAGTAACCATGGTAATTTGACTTAGGAAATAGAACTTTTTCAGATGTGGCGTCAAGTATTTAAATAGACGGCAAGTTTCCCATAGATGAAATTATGCAGAAAGTATAAATTAGACTGGATGCAGTTCTCTAATATCAGTTTGCCTCAAATGTTCCTCCTAAAACTCCTTTACAGGAAGAAAATTAGACTCACCCCTGTTGAAAAAACCAGCATATGCTGGTTAGGTATGTTTTGACGCTGGGATGCTGGTTTATGCTGATCCTTTCGCTGGTTTATGCTGGTCCTTTGCTGGCAAAGGACCAGCATAAACCAGCAAAAGGATCAGCATAAACCAGCAAAAGGACCAGCTTAAACCAGCAAAGGACCAGCAAAAGGACCAGCTTTTTTACTATTTTACCAGAGTCTGATCATTAAACTGGCTTAAGAGATTCAGAAACCATATGCAACCAGATACGTGTATTTTTCTTGGCAATTTAAAGCAATATATTATTCCATTGATTAACACATTAAATCAACATATTTAAGAATCATCTTGAGCTGAAATAAGATTTAGTGTTGTTTCTGTAATTTTAATCCCTTTTTTGTCACACCAGACTTTTCACACTTGCAATCAAAACTTAAATTTAATTTAATTTGGTCAGCTCGTGACAAAAAGCATTTAAAGATTCAAAGTTAGAGATTCATCTTTGCTATAACGTCAGCGTCACTGGGAAAGTGTTTGCGTCTCTGTAAGAAAACATGTCAAAGTCATGGCCGTCTGGATGTGCTGCAGTGAGCGCCGTTCACACTGACAGCGATACAAAGCCACCGGACCTCATTCAGTTTCTGTGAGACGGATATGCAAATGAGCAGGGAAGTGATGCACTGACTACCAATGAGAGCAGAGCGCGATACGGCCGCCAGAAACCAGCAGCGCAGTGACTCTTGTGATGTGTAATAATTATGTTGTTTCTGATGAAATATGTGAGCCTGGACCACAAAAAAACAGTCATAAGGGTACATTTTTGGAAATTGAGATTTGTACATCATCTGAAAGCTGAATAAATAATATTTCCATTGATGTATGGTTTGTTAGGATAGGACAATATTTGGCTGAGATACGACTATTTGAAAATCTGGAATCTGAGGGTGCAAAAAAATCTAAATATTGATAAAATCATCTTTAAAGTTGTTCAAATGAAGTTCTTAGCAATGCATATTACTAATGATAATACATTTTTTATATAATTATGGTAGAAAATGTACTAAATATCTTCATGGAACGTGATCTTTACTTTTTTGGCATAAAAGAAAAATTTATAATTTTGACCATACAATGTATTGTTGGCTATTGCTACAAATAAACCTGTGCTACTTAAGACTGGTTTTGTGCTCCAGGGTCACATATGTGATCTGAGAAGCCGGCTGTTATGAGACGTATGTGAGCTGATGGCGTGTGTTTTGGCCGTCAGGGCCGATGCTTGTCATGCCGTCTCCGTCAGACATCGTGAAGGTGGCCATCGAGTGGCCTGGTGCAAACGCTCAACTCATCGAAATCGACCAGGTACTGCTTATTACTCTTACACACAAATGCTATTAAGTAGTGCTTTTGTTTGACCTGCTGATATTTGTTCTTACAAAAATGTGTCATGGTGATATTTGACATCAATATACTGTTGAACATAGTTATTGATACTGAAGAAATGACGGAGGGATAGTGAAACCTGTTCGAAGGACATTATTTGTGGAAGTGTATTGGTAAAAACAATAACTGATTACTGTAGTATTTGAGGAGAAACTGTATGTGCTGTTTGAGATCCACAGGAGCGAGTGTGTGTGTGTGTGTGTGTGTGTGTGTGTGTTGCAGAAGAAGCCGCTGGCGTCCGTCGTTAGAGAAGTGTGTGATGGGTAAGTCAGTCTCTCAGTCTGTCCTTCTAAACATATGGTAACATAACGTATGGTTTATACTTTAGTAAGCATGTTGTAATGAATACTTTTAAAATGAATGATGCTTCATTTCCAATGATTATTTTCTCTGTTTATTTGTAACTTGATTGCACACAAATCAGAAGATCAGATTATTGATATCAAATGAAGGGGGTCTGAATACTTTCCGTACCCACTGTATATATATAATATAATCGTCCTGCTGATCGTAAAGCAGTCCTGTTCTCAGACAGACGTGTGTGTGAAGCATTCTGTTCATTTCACTTCTGAAATCACAATCATATGGAAACCGATTTCCATCACGGAATTAAAAAGGCGTTTGTGACTTTTTATTTTTCCTAGAATTATGAGAAAAAAAGTCAAAATCACCCTTTTTATTTTTATCAGATATATAAACTTGCAATTCTGAGGTAAAATACTTCTGTATTTTGTATACTTCTGTATACCACTGAATCTAGATCTGTCTCTGTCAGAAATAGATGCATTAACGAGAACACTAGTGTGCTATTTATGGAGGCTATATCTTTAACACCAAGCATTTCTGCAGACTCT
>NW_015546140.1:121259-121645 GCF_001515605.1 Sinocyclocheilus anshuiensis | reverse complement strand
ATAATATCAGGAAGGCGATTAGCACATCCCCAAGTTATGCAGAGGTCAGACAGATTCGACCACAATATCAAAAGGAAGATACTATGTCTATTTTTGAAGCTATTGATAGCAAACTTTTGGAAGAAATAGTGCAGCACCTTAAATCGTCAACCTGCTATATTGACACACTTCCCACATCTTTTTTCAAAATGGTGCTTAACTGTTTGGAAGCAGATCTCTTAGAAGTGGTGAATGCCTCACTTCTTTCTGGGACGTTTCCAAACTCCCTGAAAATTGCAGTTGTTAATCCCCTTCTAAAAAGAGCAATCTTTATAACACCATATTGAGCAACTATAGACCAATATCAAATCTTCCTTTTATAGGAAAGATTATTGAAAAGGTAGTCT
>NW_015546140.1:120596-121104 GCF_001515605.1 Sinocyclocheilus anshuiensis | reverse complement strand
GTGATATTTATTTACAACAATTCAATAATAAGAAGTTAATATTGTGGTATATATTAGACACAATATTGTCTGATTTTTGTAATCTTGATAACAACATTTTGAGCAATTATATACCAATATCAAATCTTCCTTTTATAGGCAAGATTATTGAAAAGGTCATTTTAAATTTTTCTGACGACTTTGCCACATTCTTCATTAATAAAATTACAAACCTCTGCACAATTTGCCACACCACAAACTGTCAAACACATCTTACCAGCAAACATACACTCATTCACAGAGAACTACAGACCGGTTTCCCTTCTACCTTTCATTGCAAAAACACTTGAACGAGTTGTGTTCAACCAAGTCTCAACCTTTATCACACAGAACAACCTCCTGGACAGCAACCAATCTGGCATCAGAAGTGGACATTCGACCGAGACTGCCTTGCTTTCAGTTGTTGAAGCCCTAAGACTGGCAAGAGCGGCTTCCAAATCTTCTATACTTATTTTGCTGGATCTGTCTG
>NW_015546140.1:107177-120581 GCF_001515605.1 Sinocyclocheilus anshuiensis | reverse complement strand
GAGAGGTTATTATGTGAGTATAGGAGAGCATAAGTCTAAGTGGACGTCCATGACATGCGGAGTCCCACAAGGCTCAATTCTTGCACCGCTCTTGTTTAGCCTGTATATGCTTCCACTAAGTCAAATAATGAGAAAGAACCAAATTGCCTTTCACAGCTATGCTGATGATAGCCAGATTTACCTAGCCTTATCTCCAAATGACTACAGCCTAGGGATGCACCGATACCACTTTTTTCAGAACGAGTCCGATACCGATACTTTCATTTTTGGTACTTGCCGATACTGATACCTATATTTTCACAGCATTTGTAATTTTTTTTAAATATTGGGTACAGAAACAAAATACTACTACTACTACTACTACTACTAATAATAATAATAATAATATGAATCATGTTAGTTACGTTACATTATACGAGTGCACGCGTACTATTTTGGTGATGTAATTTGCGTCACGTGCAGTGTACACGGACCCTCGCATATGAGTAAAAACCGAAGTATACTTTGGCCTTAAAGCAAGCTAAACATGCGCAGCGCGCACAGGTTTGTATTGGTGCAGAATGAGAGAGACACTTATAGCCTAGCGCATTTCACCCAGTCTGCTAGTTTCACTTTTGCTTTAAATAAAGTTGTGTATGCTTGACGTTTAAAGTAAATGCTGTTTATAGTGAATGCCCCTGTCATTTTTGTTTGTTTTATATTTACGATTTAGTTTAAATCCAAATGCATGCGCTAATGGAGCGAATTTCTCTTTTGCTTCAATCGTGTATGCTTGACGTTTAAAATAAATGTTGTTTAAAGTGAATGCCCCTATAATTTGTTTGTTTTATATTTACGATTTAGTTTTAATCCAAATGCATGCGCTAATGGAGCGAACAGCAATCAAGATCATGCAACAGAAGTGCACGCTCTCTCACTCTCTCTCTCCTTACCGTCAAATAACTTTAGTAAGTTTTGCATTATTTTACTTACTTGCTTTTGATATATCCGACCGAACTACAAACTTTCCAGTGATGTCTGTGAGATATTCACTCGACAAGCTCGCGCATCTGTGCATCCGTGCGCTCAATCCACTCAGCACACTCTGCTTATTAGCTCGCACACATTCGCTATACAGGCATGAATAATGATCGTTTAACATTATATTAATTACTTACATGTACTTCATAGACATCCTTAATCTCTAATAACTCCATTCTACTCTCTGTTGTTCTGTTGTCTGTGTTTCTTTTTCTGGACACAGCTCTATTCACACGCTGTTTGGTATCGGCTTTTGGTATTGGGGCATTTTTACGAGTACGAGTTCGAAATGTGCTATATAAATAAACTTGCCTTGCCTTAAAAAGTCAGAATTTCGAGATAAACAGAATTGAAAGATATAAACTCGCAAAGTCAGAATTGTGAGATTTAAACACAGAATTCTGACTTTTTTCTCTGACTTTTTTTGCAACTCTGCAGTTCTAAAAATAAATAAATAAATAGATACTAAATAATATTTTTGACTTCAATAAAACCAGTTAATTGAGATGCTACCATTTTTTAGTACATATTATATTCATACACTTCCCAGGAAAAAGCCTACATTGTGATATAAACCAATACTGGGATATAAAATGGCACTCATAAATATTATAAGAGAAAAATGCATAATTCTGAGAAAAAAAAAAAAAAAAAAACAAGAAAAAAAGTCAGAATTGTGAGATAAAAAGTCACGTAGTAACTTTTTTATTCCGTGGCTTCCAGTGAGCTTCCAAACACTGTTATGCTGTTTATGTAAAATCATCAAGCACATTTTAATATTTATAATTGTTTATACATTGCCAACAATGCTCTTGTTTTTTTACCATTTCACATTTCTGTGTTGAAAATTTTATATTTAAAACATTAATCTCATAACATTTATTTATGCATTTATAATTGTTTTAATTGCATTCATGCCACCCATTTTTATTTAGGTGGTTAACATAAACATCAAAGTTAATATGCCCCTTACCTTAATTATTCCAAAGTATTCAGATTCAGTAATATGTTACAAAATACTTTTTAAAGCATGAATTTTGTAATCTGTAGTGAAATACATTTTAAAAGTGACCTTCCCAACCCTGAATGTGCGTTTAAATAAATCGAATAATGTGCTGTTTAAGGCTTTTCACATCTTTAGAGTTGATTTTCTCTAGAGTTTAAGCCAATGTTATCTCATTTATGATGGTATTGTGTCATATATTATATCTCATATGTAGCATGAGAAGACTGAGGGCTCATGGGCTCATGCTGTGAGGCTTGTGTGTTGTAGGTGGTCTCTGTCGGGTTCAGAGCAGTTCGCCCTGCGTTACGCTGACGGGCCGCAGCTCTACATCACTGAACAGGTCAGACTCTCACTCACAGACATCCTCATGAACGGAGCTCTAGCGAGGTCCAGCAGTTGTTTGATTGATCTCCGTGTGCCTGTGTGCTTCAGAGTCGCGCTGACATTAAAAACGGCTCCATCCTCAGACTGGCCATCTCTCCTGTAAGTCTGCCGCAGTCACAACACGTTCTGCTAGACTCAAAGGAATGCTGCAGATCTCGAGGCCTGATGCTGACTAGACTAACTAGTGGCTGGTGTTTTGTTGTGTAGATGCGAGCGGCTCGACAGCTGCTGGAGCGCATCCAGTCTCATGGGATTGATGCGCGTCTGGAGGCTCTGAAAGAGCTGGCCAAACTCTCTGCTGACCCCGCGTTCGCCACAGAGTTCATCAACATGGAGGGCCTGGCAACGCTGGTGCGGCTGGTGGAGAGCGGCACGCAGTACGAGTCCTACATACGTCTGTGATTGATTGAGCAGCTCATACAAGTCTCATTTTGGGCCCCGTGGCCCCATGTTGCACAGCTTATATTTGCGGGCCTATAATCTGTTGCAGTCTGTGTGTTTCAGAGCCGTGTGTTCGAGTGATTTGTCTCTTGTGTGTAGTTTTGGGGAGATGTTGGCCTTCACCCTCACAGCGTTTCTGGAGCTCATGGATCATGGCATCGTGTCCTGGGATCTGATATCCGTGTCCTTCATCAAACAGGCAAGTGAAACACATTTAACAGAGTCTTGTATGTGTATTTCCTCAGTACTTGCATTAGTTCAGGATTTAATAGAATGCATTCAGCATTTTAATTTTGCATTGGAAAGTATTTTCTTGATGATGAACAGATGTTGACTGTCTAATGCGCGATGGGGTTCAGAGATGAGTGCTGCTGTAGTGTCATTTGAAACTAGTTAATACGTCTGTTGAACTAATAATTTGTATACACAGATGGCACTCAACCAGAATGAGCTTTTTTACGCCGCCGCGTCTGCAGCTTGTTTTAACCACAGGTTATCAGGCGAACGCATCAAAGCGCATTTTCGCAAATAGCAGTCAACTTTATGGGTTACATTTGACGGCTGCAGTCAGTGGAAAATCAAAGAAAAGCACTGCAGTTAAAATACTTCATATTCACCGAAGCAAATTTTGTTTGTTATTTAGAACGAATTCAAGCAGTATAAATATCAGGCCTGTGCTTATATTTACGGTAACACTTTAGAATAGGGAACAGAGCATGTGAGCGAAGCGGAGTGGTGTGACGCTCCGCTATGTTTTCCGCTCTATGGACGTGCGCTCCACTCAGTCGCTCTAACCGCCCAAGCAAGCGCTCCGTTAATATTCCGCTCACGCTCGCCGTAAACCAATTCCCGCTCAGATCCCGCTCTGACATACAATTTCTCTAGTAGGCCTAATTGTTTACTGTTTGTAACGAAATTCTTGGATTATTGTCTAAAATTAAGCATGCTGATAAATAGCAATTATCATGTTTCAGAGCGAAATTCTTACATTCTTCTTAATTTTATTAATTGTAATGTATTAATTAAAATGTATTAAATATATGAATCTAACCTTAGCAAACCTACCTAAAATGCAAAAACTGAAAAAGTGTATTTGATTTTCGTTAACTTTATTTCCGTGAAAATAGCTGCCGTTGTTGTGCAATAGAACATTCAAAACAGGCTCATTAAAACACAAACGCACACACACGCGAGATGAAATGTACGTAGATCTTTACAAAATACACCTGGATTATAAAGCCTGTGAAAAGAACACACAAGATAAAATGCACTTAAAGAACGCTTGGATTATGAACTGACGTCAATGAAAGAAACACACTTTCTAGTGTCAAGTTAAAATAGACCATAACTGCGGGGAACTGTGGTCTATTAAAACGTCTCTTGATGTTTACTGGATTTTAGAATTTACTTTAAGAAACATTAGCTTGGACAAAGTGTCAGGCTTCAGCATTCGGTGTGCCCGAAAACACTCGCTCAGCGCTGGAAGAACCACTGGGGATGCTGAAGATTTTGCGGGCGACCTTGGCTAGTTGAGGGAGGGATCCAGCACTGGTTTTCCAAAATCCTAGTACGTCTTCCTGTGGACTTTTTCTCATTGAGCCCGGGTAATCCTCCATCTGACCTCTGGAGGTGTCAGCTACACTCGAGTTACTCTCATATGAGCCGAAAATGCGCACCTTCTTGGGAACGCTTCTGACCTCAGTGACTGTGTCTACACCACTGCATTCTGCCTCCCTGACAACGCGTCGTTGTAAATTCCAGTGTTGTAAAACACCTTCATATTTCTGAAAAATATGCTCAGCTGTGTGGTGTCCTTTAAGATGTTCACAGGACAGCAACACAGTGTGACCATTGAACACTTCATCAACGAAACTTGCCACAACACCCAGAAAGCTGTGTCCTCTTCTGTTTGTCCATATGTCTAACGTAAGCGCGAAGCCATCTCCTAACTGCATCAGCTCCCTAAGTCTGCCTTCCATCTCACTAAGAGCATTTGGCATCAGTGTATCACGCACTGTACTGTAGCATGGAGTGGTGTACCCGGGCTGGGCAATGCTGACAAAATGACGCATGCCCTCTCGTTCACCTTTTGTCAGAGGTTCATAACCCTCTCAGTTTCTTCTCCCTGCTCATTCTTAACTTTGATTTTTACTTTACATTTATGTATAAGGCTTGCAACTTCATTGAAACAATATCGGAACTCCATAACTACTCTACTATTCTCGATCTCTACAGATTCTCGATCTCGAACAAGCAAATCACCAAATGGCATTCTGGGTTGAGCGAGCGGCGCTGAGCGTATTGAGCGAGCGGAGCGGAATCTTCAGAAAGGCGCTCTGCGCTCTCAAGGAAATATTACCACTCCGCTCCCCGCTCCGCTCACATGCTCTGATAGGGAACACTTATTCACTCTTAACTACGACTTTTCCCTCAATAAATTAATAATTTGCTGCTTATTAATAGTTAGTAAGGTAGTTGTTAAGTTTAGGTATTGGGTAGGATTAGGGATGTAGAATAAGGTCATGTAGAATAAGGCATTAATATGTGCTTAATTAGTACTAATAGCTAATGTTCTAGTAATATGCATGCTAATAAGCAACTAGTTAACAGACCTTAAAATAAAGTGTTACCATATTTACTCTAAGCTACACAGTACTATACCATATTTTAGAAAATGAAAATAGTACAATGCGGCATAACATAAATGAAAGTTTCTGTCTCTCTCTCACGGACACACGCGCGTCTCATGAAACAAAACCAAGCGAAGCAACACTGCATGCTATTTTGTATATAATACTGCGACACTTTGCAAAAACCTGCTGGAGAGCCTAATATTTGTTGCTCAGTGTGAAATGGACATGCTCCATCTAAAAGAATGTCTCTGCGATTGGAAACACGTGAGGGATTGTTCTCTGTGGTCATTCAGAGAAATGAGTTCGGCCGATCTTCAAGTAATTTTCACAAAAGGCTAACATGTAAATGGATATGTAATATCTCATTAAATGACAAAATGCTTCAGTTGTATGGTGTTGACTAATTCATGTTTTATTTTCTACATTTTGGATGGATTCCCCCAAACTCTGTACCAAACACACAAATGACACGGACTTCAAATCATATTTTTTTCCTCATCTTACATCAGCTCACACAGGGAATGTGATTCTATATGAACACTTGCAATAATTAATAAATGTAACTTTTCATGCAGAATTGAAAAGGTGTAAACCAATTCACAGAGCGCCACACATGATATGCAGGAAAAAAGGTATCAACTCACATGAATGATTTATTAACCATCCGTTTTCACTGAAATATGAGGATGAAATAATAGTGAATAGCCTAAAAAAACGAATAAATGAGTAAAAGGTATGTATTTAGGCCTATTATTATTATTAATGTTGTTGTTGTTGTTGTTGTTGTTGTATATTTAAACATGTTTTAATTAATAAAAAGGAACAATTTAATAAAAAGTGATCAACAATTTCTTAATTGATGATTAATCATTTTCGGCTTGTCATGGGCAGGGCTTTGTATGGGAATAGATGTGTCAAAAAAGGACAGATAACAGACAAGTCTGCGTGACCTGCTGAAATGCATCAGCGAATTGACAATATTACTGTTTTTACTGTATCTTTGATCAAATAAATGCAGCCATGGTGAACAGAAGAGACTAATCTTTCAAAAAAAGAATATACAAAATCGTGCTGCCCCAAAGAGAGTTCAAGTGGGATGTGCTGTCAGTGTTTAGTTAGCTGGTTTTCTGGTAGACTGAAGCTGATGTAGTGAATGATGCTGTCAGTGATGTGTGTGACAGATCGCGGCTTACGTGAACCAGCCCATGGTGGACGTGTCCATTCTGCAGCGCTCACTGGCCATCCTGGAGAGCATGGTGCTGAACAGCCACAGCCTGTACCAGCGTGTGGCGCAGGAGACCCCTGTGGCGCAGCTCATCACACACCTGCAAGTGTGAGCACATACACACGCACACACACACTCTCACACTCACACTCTCACACACACACACACACACACACACAATTAGTGTCTGTGCTATTTTTGTCCAAAAGATATGAGCGATAAAAATGTCTTTGTACTAGTGATGCAAAGTCCGATTCATTTCCGCGAACCAGTTCTTTTCGGACAGATCGTCTCATTGAACCGGTTCAAAAAGCCGATTCATCGGTTCCTGATGTCATCAAGCAATAACGTCTGTACGCATTTCTTTTCTAACAACTCAGTGACGTTGTATCAATGAAAAATTCAAATAAATAATTTGTCAACACATATGAAACTTTAAAAAAATACAGTTATTTGTGGTAAAGCATATTGCTTATTATTACCATATAATTCACTTAAATTAATGGTGTTTGTGGTCACAGTTTCATTCGCGGATCCTCAGATACGACTTACTGACCAATATTGACTAGCCTACAACTTGGATAAGATTCCTAAAAGTTTCGCAGCTACAGCACACATCGCGTATCCTCAGATACGACTGACTGACCAATATTGATTAGCCTACAACTTGGATACGATTCCTAAAAGTTTCACACCTACAGCACACATTAACAGACATTGATGCACAAACGCGGATATGTTCTATATGTCTACAGTATAAAGAATGAATAAACCAGTCTTATAAACTCCTTGATTTCGCTTAAGCAACTTTAAATATTATATGCATGCACAATAAACTATTGTAAAATGTATTTACGTTGCAACTTTACAGATCTTCTTTATGCACCAAGAGCTTGTAACACTCCAAAGAGAAAGGAACAATTGAAATCGCATCATATGACCCCTTTAAGTTAGATTCAGTTCGATTTGTGAACCGGCTCGACCAGTTACTTCCAGAGAACCGGCTCAAAAGAACGATTCGTTCAAGAACCGAACATCACTACTTCAGACAGAGTAAACGCAGCCGAACCTGAAGCTGCTGAGCGGCATTTGGATGAATATGTAAATATATATACTGCGCGCTTTCCTCTCAATAACAAAATAAACACATCAAAAACTAATAGCGGTGAGAAAGCAAAAGTTTAAAACGCATCTGATTACAGCGATGCAGATGTTGCACGAGCTCTGCAGTTCAGTACTCCAGTAAAGTCCAGTCACGTCATGTTTATTTATATAGTACTTTATCAGTGTTTCCCCTGCCATTATATTGGGGGGCACCCCGCCCCCTTGAAGATTAAGTTAATTTTATTTACTTTTATTTTCTCTATAGCACCAGATCACAACAGAAGTCATTTAAAGTTACCTTTTCTATAGAACAGGTCTATACCTTGTTCTTTTATTAAACAAACTAAATAGCCTTATGTTATTTATCTCATTTATTTTATTTACACGATGACATGTTTCTGTCTCTACGTTACATGGTCGCGCTCTCTGTATCACGCACAGTGGAGTTCCCCCTGATGCGCACACACAAGTGAACACACTCCCACTCCCACTAGTAATTGTAAATATTAAGCCGCAAAACGACTATTTAAATATTAATTTCGTGTGTTAATGAATGGCGCAGATGCGCGGTTTTGTTTACTACTTGTATTGAAGCACGCGTGACTCTTCCGGTGATTTCAGCATCCCCCCCCCAAAGCCGTAAACCTAGGGGAAACACTGACTTTATGCAATAGATAGCCTTAAATCAAGCAGCTTTACAGTATTAAACATGGAAAAACCAGAGTCAGTGTCGCTTTCCGTTAGAATTACAACTTGATTTTCTGTTATAAAGCAGCTCTGCACACTGCTATAAAGCAGTGTGGAGCTAGCTAATGATAAAATCTTTTTATTAGTGGGAAAAAACATTTCATTAAAGTGATTGTTTGGTTTGCAGAGATCAAAGCTTGATCTAGCTCAGGACTGTTTTGATTATCATAACCCTATAAAGTGTTTTAAGAGAGATTATGTTGTGAATAAAATAGTTTATCCAAAAATAAAATATCTTATCACTTAACCTTTATTTTGTTTCTTATCTATATGACTTAAGGAGATGTTAGGCAGAATGATGTGTCAATCAGTTACTTTTCATATAGCTAATTAAATGGTGAATAAGAGTTTCTCTGCCGTCTCATTTTGTGTGCCAAATATATTTATTTGTATAAATTCATTGTATAACTGTAATTACATAATATGACTTTCAAAAGCTGAAGTGATTACCTTAATGTATTTGTTAGAATATGTATAACTCAATATTTTAATGAATTGCAACAGCTGAATAATCAATAAATGTCTACTGATTAATCAGCGAAATAATCGATGATTAGTCGATTAATCATTCGAATAATAGTTAGATTAATCGATTATCAAAATATTCGTTTGTTGCAGCCTTAACGCACACACACACACACACACACACACACACACACACACACTCACTCACTGACAGGTGCTCCACGCCTCTGACCTCTGATGGGCCACAAAATATCACAAGAATATTAGGCAGTTAAAGGAGTCATGAAATGCAGTTTCAGACTTTTAGAGTATATTTCTCGATGTAGTTTGCTAAGTTTTCTGCACTAAAAAGGTCCAATATAAAATGATAATTTTTCATCCTCATTTTCAATCTGTGAAAGACACTGAGTTTGAAGGGGCTCTTCCAGAAATGGAAGTAGACACTCTGCTGTGATTGTCTACAGGCCCGGCGCCAGGACGCATGACTTGGGGGGGCTTTTATATTTCTTGGGGGTTGCGCTTACTTTCAAGTGAACGCTTGAAAGTAAAATACATTATTTGGGTAACACTTTACAATAATTAACTAACACTTTAATACACTTTAATACATTAACTAACATTAACTAATGGAGCCTTATTGTAAAATGTTACAAGTATTTGTAATTAAAGCATATACGTTCACAAAAACACTTAAATTAAACAGAAAGCAAGCAGGTGCATGATTTGGCATGGCAGCCAATACAAATAATTAATAACCGTTTCCTTACCTAAATCCTGCGTTTGGACCAGGCTCGGTTGCAGAATCACATCACTTTGTGCTTCTGAAATTAGGCTATTATCTTTTTTCTATATAGTGTAGTAGTTAGCTATCTCTGTGTCGTACGTGGCCGCTTGTCAAGCATGAAAAACTTTTTATTTAAATTCTGAATAAAGAAAGAAGAAGAAAACAGATCCTAGACCAGGAGTTATGGGCAGCTTTTCCATCTAAAAGTAATCAGTTAGACTGTTTTACACTATGAGTTAGACTATTATACACACGAAACTAAAGTCCGGCCGTCCGCCTCTGTCCGGAGTGGGGGCACAGAGATGTCCAGGGGTGGGGCCGAGAGCTCCGGAGTTTGGTTTGCAGAGATCAAAGCTTGATCTAGCTCAGGACTGTTTTGATTATCATAACCCTATAAGGTGTTTTAAGAGAGATTATGTTGTGAATAAAATAGTTTATCCAAAAATAAAATATCTTATCACTTAACCTTTATTTTGTTTCTTATCTATATGACTTAAGGAGATGTTAGGCAGAATGATGTGTCAATCAGTTACTTTTCATATAGCTAATTAAATGGTGAATAAGAGTTTCTCTGCCGTCTCATTTTGTGTGCCAAATATATTTATTTGTATAAATTCATTGTATAACTGTAATTACATAATATGACTTTCAAAAGCTGAAGTGATTACCTTAATGTATTTGTTAGAATATGTATAACTCAATATTTTAATGAATTGCAACAGCTGAATAATCAATAAATGTCTACTGATTAATCAGCGAAATAATCGATGATTAGTCGATTAATCATTCGAATAATAGTTAGATTAATCGATTATCAAAATATTCGTTTGTTGCAGCCTTAACGCACACACACACACACACACACACACACACACACACACACACACACACTCACTCACTGACAGGTGCTCCACGCCTCTGACCTCTGATGGGCCACAAAATATCACAAGAATATTAGGCAGTTAAAGGAGTCATGAAATGCAGTTTCAGACTTTTAGAGTATATTTCTCGATGTAGTTTGCTAAGTTTTCTGCACTAAAAAGGTCCAATATAAAATGATAATTTTTCATCCTCATTTTCAATCTGTGAAAGACACTGAGTTTGAAGGGGCTCTTCCAGAAATGGAAGTAGACACTCTGCTGTGATTGTCTACAGGCCCGGCGCCAGGACGCATGACTTGGGGGGGCTTTTATATTTCTTGGGGGTTGCGCTTACTTTCAAGTGAACGCTTGAAAGTAAAATACATTATTTGGGTAACACTTTACAATAATTAACTAACACTTTAATACACTTTAATACATTAACTAACATTAACTAATGGAGCCTTATTGTAAAATGTTACAAGTATTTGTAATTAAAGCATATACGTTCACAAAAACACTTAAATTAAACAGAAAGCAAGCAGGTGCATGATTTGGCATGGCAGCCAATACAAATAATTAATAACCGTTTCCTTACCTAAATCCTGCGTTTGGACCAGGCTCGGTTGCAGAATCACATCACTTTGTGCTTCTGAAATTAGGCTATTATCTTTTTTCTATATAGTGTAGTAGTTAGCTATCTCTGTGTCGTACGTGGCCGCTTGTCAAGCATGAAAAACTTTTTATTTAAATTCTGAATAAAGAAAGAAGAAGAAAACAGATCCTAGACCAGGAGTTATGGGCAGCTTTTCCATCTAAAAGTAATCAGTTAGACTGTTTTACACTATGAGTTAGACTATTATACACACGAAACTAAAGTCCGGCCGTCCGCCTCTGTCCGGAGTGGGGGCACAGAGATGTCCAGGGGTGGGGCCGAGAGCTCCGGAAGGATGAAAGGAGGAGCTACGACAGTGAAAGAGGAGAGAGGATCAGGCCTGGACTTCTCTCGTCTTTCACTGTCGTCACTCCTCCTTTTATCCTTTCGGAGCTCCTCTGTGGGACTCGAGACTGGTGAGTGGTGCAGGTGTCGCTCATTATCAATTACTCCACTGGCCTCGCTCCGTTCCCACGGCTCTCGGCCCCGCCCCCACTCGTCACAGAGCCCAAGATAGAAGAAACTGAAAAAACGCACCTACAGCATTGTTTCATCATTGTAATTGCTTCATTTTCAGCATATTGTTTTAAAAGGTATTTTATTACTTGTCATATGTTGGTACGTACTGATTTTGTTAGCAACACTCATACAGTGATACGCCTGGTGTCTTAATAGTATTAAATGTACTGAATGTACAGTTCTCTCCTGTATCGGTAGCCAATGAGCTCGCTGCTCAACATTCAAATATATGACTAGTGCTTGCCGTAGCAGTTGCAGCTTGCTTCAGAACAGCGAAATCAACATCTAAGATAAGTGAATGCTCTTCTAATCCATATCGCTGTGTGTATTGCGTGGTCTGCCTAATTGAATTCAAAAATGAGCAACCATAATCAAGTTTAAACTAAGTGTCCTGTTAGCAGTTTGCATTGTATGCAGGAGCGAATATTAAGCATATTAGCAGCAGCATTTAGCATCTGTGTTTATACAGCTGGAGCAAAATGCAGTTTAGAGCATATGTAATCGCTACGAGGACACGATAGTAACGGACATGAAACAGGTTAAATGAAATAAGCATTCTTGTGTATGCATTTCAACGGGGTTTGCCATATACATCGACGATTATCCCAGTGTTCACGTTCGTTATTTCTAAGGTCGATGTTTTCATTGTGATGAGTGTGTGGTTGATTTCAGCTGCACGCAGCGTCAGGTGCTCATGCGACATGTGCTCTCTCTGTGCTGTGTAATTCAGAAAACGGAGAAAGAACATTTATATTCTGATTTTTTCAGTTCATTCAGGTCAGTTCACCCAGGGGTTTTGTGCACTGTAACGTTGTCAACTTTTATCTGCACAAGAGCATGCATCAGCTAACTTTGTCCGTCTCATCATTGCACAAACATGAATTAACAAGCTGTTACACTGCCGCTGGGACTGATGAAGTGGAGAAAGTAACAGCAGTTATCAAATGACTAAATTATGATATTTGCTCAGGTGGGTGCCGGTCGGCTTGGTAGCCCAGGCACACACAGTCATAGGCCATTAGTGTTAAGACGGTCGGCGTGGTAGCCCAGGCACACATAGATAGTAATACATGCGGTTCACATGGCTCTTCGGAGCAGCAGCAGTACATATGTCTTGGTGATAGATCTGCTTGTTGGGGGGGTGTTTTGTTCTTGTTTTAGCTTGTATTGTCCCTTCTATGTCTCCTGCTTTGTGGGGGGTGGGGTATTTCATGTATGTTATATTTGCAGCTGGCTTCTGCCGATGCTGTAAGGAATCATTCTTCAAGTCATGACATTTTGATGCCAGAAGATAGACTTTATTTTTCAGATTAAATAAAGCCGAGAAAAACTCTGTAGAGCAATCTCCAGACTCTTTTTCTGTACTCTCTTACATACTGTTCGTTCTCTAGGCGTGTTCAATACATTTCATTCATATTTGTTAAGGGATCATCACGATGTAGTCATGAGGCCTTAATTTTATGTTCTGTGAAAATAAGGGACCTATTATGTGCCATCATGTGCTTATCATGTACTTCACCATATGTCTGCACATTCCATTCTCATACAGATTTCTATACAT
>NW_015546140.1:105021-107157 GCF_001515605.1 Sinocyclocheilus anshuiensis | reverse complement strand
GAGCAGCAGGACCAAACCTCTCCCCCCACACTTGACTAGGAGGGAGTAAAAGATCCCGTCTCCCTAATCCCTCATTTAAGATAAAACAATGTTATAAGCATGAGCGTGCAATTGGTTCAGCGCTTGCCTGTGGTTGTCACAGTTATGTAGTATACAACAGAAATAAAAATTCAAGACATAAAACATTTAACATCACAAAAAATAATATAGTTGATCTTCAGCCCAGCCACTTTGCACATTGTAGAGGGCCATTTTGGTTACCCTCAAAAATCAATTTCCCATCATATTGACATCTTAGAATTTTCATTTGCTTAGTTGTGGCTTTGATAACTAGTGACCTCAATATAGGAAGTACACAGTAAAATAGTTCTCTTCCTATCAATACTGCAATTCCTAAAAACATTCCCAATTTAGTTAACTATGCTTCCCATGCTCCTAACTTTAAATCAAACCAATCTCACATTTGATTATCTTTTCCAGCATTTGCTTTATCTTCCATTCTTAAGGTTTTTTATTTGATCATTACTTCACTAAATTATCCTTCTGGAGCAGTATTATTTGGTATATCAATACAGCATTGTTCCCCAAACATAATACATACTTTTCCTTTTTTCAGTTAACAAATAATATAAAGCTATTCTATTTTGCTATGTCATTCTGCTTGTTGCGTCCAATTGCTCTCCAAGAAGTGTTAAGGCCTCATCAGTATTATTAATAAATCTTTGCTGATTGTACTTTATGTAATTTAATTAATCCCTTCTGTAATTGTATTTATTTATTTTTATTATTATTGTTGTTGTTGTAATTTAGAATTAATATTGATTCAAACCCTAATTTAACTGCATCTGTTGTATTACATTTGTTAGGGCTTCAGAGTTTTCTGTTAGTGATATCAAGCATGCTCATTTGCTCATCTGGCCAGTCATCCTTCTTGGTGTGACCTGTGGACATTTCATGTGGGTTGAGGGCTGTCCTGGCCCCTTTCTTGAGCTCTCACAAATCCAGTGCTGTCAATACAATGAGCAGGGCTAATACCCACTTTCTATAATAAAAAGCTTTAATTAATTATTTGCATCCTTACTCCATTTTTTTTTTTTTTTTTTTTTTCAAATTTATTCTTAACAATTTGCTAATTCAGTTGTCTCTTTGTTTTATAAACTGAGTTCCACTATATTACTTTATCATTTTTTAGGCCTATCTTACTCAGTAACATAGGACTTTTGACCTGGAAAACACTCAACCCACTTTATTTCTGTTAACAGTCAGAAAAACAATATTTGATCCTTTTGACACAGAATCAGCTCCATCATGATATGCTGAAAAGATAGTTAGATGTGGGGTGGACAGAGCAAGCATGCTTTGCTTTGCCTTCCTGTGTTATACGCTGCGCAAGTGTTGCACTGCTTTTCTTTCTGCCACAACAATGACCTAGCTACTGACCAGGAAACTTAACCAAATTCATCCATGGTCATTATTTTACTGGGCATAATTTGCCCTGTGGGCCCACATATTAAAATTTGCATACAGCTGTTTTGGCAAAATGATTGATTTGCCTCAGTGTCTCGTCAGACACCCTCTTTCACTCCACACAACACCATCATTCATGCTTTTTCACACCCTTTAACATCCCCCTTTTTGCCCAAAACATATTTTTTTCTTGAGATTTCAGCTGATTGTGAACTAAAGGATTCTAGTTGTGGAATGGCACAGATTCTGAGTAGGATAACATGAACCTTTTTTCGTTAGACTCTACTGGGCATAGACCTGGTAGCATTCCACATAGTTTCTAGATGTCATGCAACTAGGCAACGTCAGTCACCATAAAGTTTAGTTTAACACCGCTGTATAAACCTATTTTTTTCTTTCTTTTTTTTCCCATCAAAATCTAATAGATTAATTTGTTTAGAATAATAGGCCTAGGCATTGTGCACTTGAGAGAGCCAATTATAATTTCTCAAATGTCACTTGTCTAATTTAGATTTTAGACAAATACTTTTTTGTTATTGCTCATGAGCTACTTTGAGAAAAGGATTGGAGATCTCTGCATAATCTAGGATCCATGGCCATCAACATTTCCATCTTGTTATCCCCAGTGATGACAGCATATGTGATTTCATGATTTTGGATCTTTGGAGT
>NW_015546140.1:87334-102202 GCF_001515605.1 Sinocyclocheilus anshuiensis | reverse complement strand
AACACCATCAGTCATGCTTTTTCACACTCTTTCACATCCCCCTTTTTGCCAAAAACAAATTTTTTCTTGAGTTTTCAGCTGATTGTGAACTTAATGATTTTAGTTGTGAATGCCACGAATTCTGAGTAGCATGATTTATTTTTTTCTTTCGTTAGACTCTACTGAGCGTAGACCTGGTAGCATTCCACATAGTTTCTAGATGTCATGCAACTGTGCAACATTAGTCACCATAAAGTTTAGTTTAACACCGCTGTGTAAACCTCTTTTTCTTTCTTTCTTTTTTTTCCATCAAAATCTAATAGATTAATTGGTTTAGAATAATAGGTCTAGGCATTGTACACTTGAGAGAGCCAATTATAATTTCTCAAATGTCACTTGTTTGTCTAATTTAAGTTTTAGTCAAATACATTTTTGTTATTGCTCATGAGCTACTTTGAGAAGAGGATTGGAGATCTCTGCATAATCTAGGATCCATGGCCATCAACATTTCCATCTTGTTATCCCCAGTGATGACAGCATATGTGATTTCATGATTTTGGATCTTATATTTTTTTTTAATTCAATAATTCAGTTGTGCATTTCCCCCTAGTTGGTTAATGAAAATAGCCTTCACTATGTCAAATCCAGCTCCATTGTTATCTGATTGGTGAGTCAAACACTCACTTCTGTCTGTCATAATTGCTTTTTCTTTAAGACATAAGGCTGGACTGGTACCTATTGAAAAGCAGATTGAGAATGTTAGTTAAAACACAGAATTCAAAGAACTGCTGTGAGACCAGTGAATAATCAAGATTAATATAGTTAATAAAATAATTAACAAAATTTGAAGCAGTCTCTATAGTGATCATTAAATATGCAGCACTTGTGCACGCAAAGGGAAGGGATGAAAGTCCTTCTGGTTAGATCATCAGCCTGTGCTGTTGCACTGGGTCGTCAGTCTGTGTCAATAATTCAGTTGTGCATTTCCCCCTAGTTGGTTAATGAAAATAGCCTTCACTATGTCAAATCCAGCTCCATTGTTATCTGATTGGTGAGTCAAACACTCACTTCTGTCTGTCATAATTGCTTTTTCTTTAAGACATAAGGCTGGACTGGTACCTATTGAAAAGCAGATTGAGAATGTTAGTTAAAACACAGAATTCAAATAAGTGCTGTGAGACCAGTGAATAATCAAGATTAATACAGTTAATAAAATAATTAACAAAATTTGAAGCAGTCTCAAATATAGTGATCATTAAATATGCAGCACCTGTGCACGCAATGGGAAGGGATGGAATTCCTTCTGGTTAGATCATCAGTCTGTTGAAGCTGTTTGGCTGTTGCACTGGGTCGTCAGTCTGTGATGGCACTCAAAGGCCTGATGTTGTGGTGTATGGTCTCCGTTGTTTCTCTGCCTTTCCTCAGTCTGGCTTTTGATTGCTCCTGCCAGAGTTTTTCATTTCAGGATGTTCTCTTCACCCTCAGGAAAAGTCTCAAGTGAAAGATTCACCTTTTCCTGCATTAAGTCAGTCTTTCTCCTTGTTGAAGTGTGCACTCCTCTTTCAGAAGGGGAGGTGAGCGTCCAGCAACCCCTCCCTCTTCTTCTCTCTGCAGCTGTCTATGTATATCTCATTTCAATTAATCTGTTATTATTTCAATAATCTGCAAAGTCCATATCTTGGCATACTTTTTTTCTAAAACAACATTCATACAAGTCTCTTTATTGTTTAGGGCTCACAGACTCATTCACTCTTCTCCAGCACAACTCCAGCTGTGTCCAGGAGGGGCACACCTTTTGCTCCACCAGATATAGAGTTTATTTTCTCATACAACCACAGGTCACAAATACACTCAGACAGACACAGACACATGCATTTACACAGACTATACTACTCTTCCTGAGTAACCTGTCAGTTACTTGTACTTTTACTGATACACTTCCTCAACACAGTAAAAAAAAACAGCACTCTGCAGGATTTTTTGCCTAGCCATAGGACTTTGCGTGCTTTGGTGAATTAATTTTTCCCAACCAACATAACAAAATTCCTTTTATTTAAATATTTAATCAACAAGTTCCATTATTATTGTTAAATAGCTTTTGAATCAAAATTTCTATGAATTTGTTCACCCAATCTTGCTCTGATTCAACATTGCACTACACAAGTATCTTTTTAGTCAAGCCCAAATCTCTGAAACTCTGTAGTGGATTAACTTTCATACTGTGTCCCAGGGATAACAAGATACAAATTTTAGAAGTCTTCAGTTATTAAATATAAAGTTTTAAGCACGTGCAATCTTTTTATTCATCTGTTTAGACAAGTCTTTAAATAATAAATGTATATCTTATTTTAATTATTTAACTTAATTATTATTTATTTTATTCATTATATTTAATTATTAACTACATCATACTACATTTAGATAGGGCTCATACACTCATTCACTCTTCTCCAGCGCAAACAAAGCCGAGAAAAACTCTGTAGAGCAATCTCCAGACTCTTTTTCTGTACTCTCTTATATACTGTTCGTTCTCTAGGCGTGTATTCAGTCAATTCATATTTGTTAAGGGATCATCACACCATTGATGTCCATCAAGGCCCACTCATCAATAAACACAGACCATTGCATGCAATGTATATCTGCTTAATGTCTACTGTCATCCGTCAAAGGCTCTCTTGGCAGTAAATACAGATTTTTGCATGCACAATCTGCCCTCATTCACTATTATAGTAAAACAGATCAGTGCATGCTATTATTTCTTCTGGAATCAAAACCCTTTTTCTCTCTCTCTCTCTTTTTGTTCTTTAAATTTGGAGGAGCATTTTCGAGTGTCCATACCACCACTGGCCGACTCTAGAAACAACAGTAATTATATAAGCAAAAAACTGCCTACCTTTATTATTTAGTGGCCACTAAAAATGTTGTTCGTCAAGCCAGCCCAAAGTGGCCCTCCACCCTCTGCTCCTTTCCAGTCCCTGTTCGGCGCCAAAATGTGGTGGCTTCTGCCGATGCTGTAAGGAATCATTCAAGTCATGACGTTTTGATGCCAGAAGATAGACTTTATTTTTCAGATTAAACAAAGCCGAGAAAAACTCTGTAGAGCAATCTCCAGACTCTTTTTCTGTACTCTCTTATATACTGTTTGTTCTCTAGGTGTGTTTAATGGTTTCATTCATATTTGTTATGGGATCATCACGATGCAGTCATGAGGCCTTAATTTTATGTTCTGTGAAAATAAGGGACCTATTATGTGCCATCATGTGCTTATCATGTACTTCACCATATGTCTGCACATTCCATTCTCATACAGTTTTCTATACATGCAGACAAATACACATGATTATAATAGTAGGATAACTTAATACATAAATGGCTATATTCACATTGATTATACTTGACTAATTTATATTTTGATGAATTAAAATCTTCTACAAAGTCCACGGTCATCTCCACAGTTTTGAGCGTGTTGAGCTCCAGGTTGTTGAGACTGCACCAGACAGCCAGCTCTTTAACCTCCTGACTGTAAGCAGACTCGTGTGCTGATCGTACGGGTGCTGGATGTGTATTTTCCCAGCCTCACTAGCAGCTGCCTGTCTGTCAGGAAGCTGTTGATCCACTGATAGATGGAGGTGGGCACGGAGAGCCGAGTTAGTTTGGGCAGGAGGAGGTTTGGGATGATGGTGTTAAAGGCCGAGCTGAAGTCCACGAAGAGGATCCTCACATAAGTCCCTGGTCTGTCTAGATGTTGCAGAACATACTCTCTCTCTCTCTCTCTCTTTCTCTCTCTCGCTAATTCAAATAAATGATATAATTAATTAATTCAAATGAATGTGATCTTACCGCACTGCATCTCTGTGTCTGATTTAAAGCAGGCCAAATGCTAACGAGCCTCAACTGATGAAAATGATCATAATTTGCACAATGGAAGAATTATCGTCTTGTCGTATACAACCATTCAAAAACCCAAACAAAAAAAAATGTATGTGACCGAGGCACCTTTCATAACTGGTAAGTGTTTTTTCTTTTGCCTTGTGAACTGGCCGAGCCTTAATGATTCTGTTTCTTTACATGTATTTGTTTACTGACCATTGCATGCAATTGTGAAATACAGACACACACACACACACACACACACACATGCACACACACACACACAAACCAACTCACTGGTGCTTGCAAGGTCCAATCACATATACATCAGGAACGACACAAAAGTGTAGGAAACTGTCACACAAAGAAACAGCAAATACAAAGTATAATTACTTATTCATTTGTATACAACAATTATATCCAGTCCTCAGATCTGATTGGTCAAGCAGCAGTTTATTAGTCCTGATATAACAGTCCATGTTCAAAAGTTGAGGTTCATTCAGGAACAAAACCTGTGACTTTCTTCATTTTCTTCAATGAATCATTGATTTATTTCCTTAACCAATTTGCTCTCAAAACATTCTCACCCAGTTGTCGGCTGTGTTTGTGTCTGTGTTGTGTGTTTGTGGTGATAGTCTGGCTCAGACGTTCACAGGCACGCTGATGTTTGTGATCTGTGTCTGACTCTGTGTGTGTTTATGGCAGGAGATGGCGAGTACACTGGCTCAGAAACACCTCCGCGGCATCATACTCAACGTAAGTGTAAATCCATACATAATGCTATCAGATTCCCTTTGTTACTCATATTCTGCTATTAGTTGCTCAACACATTCAGACAGAGTTACTAAATGTTTCAGCTAATGAGGAACTGCAGATTCAAAGCACACAGTGATTTCACCTGTGACAAATCCAGAAAACCGCTGGCTGAAAGGTTTAATGAAGAATTTTCTCATCTTCTGCTAACCTGCTAACCTTGTCAAGAAATATGATTGTTTATTAGTTTATCTATTTATTGTCATTATGGAGATCACACACCACCAAAAATGGACAAATCATAACAAAGTCTCTATTGAACACAATATATATATCACCATCATGTGATGATGGTTCTTTTGCCTTACACCAGTGTCAAAAGTTAAAGGTTGACCTAGCACACGTTTGAAGGTTTTATTTTTTGTAATTGTTGTAATTTTTTTGTAAAAGTAATGGACCCTTGGCAAAGACACGCCCCCCTTTGGTTACTGTTGCTATATAAGCAGCAAGGCGCAGCGGTTTATATGCTCATTGTCTACAAATTATGACCAGAAATAGATAAATATTCATTCTGCTGTTTAAAACAAATAAAGAAACCGTGTAGGGGAATGGTTATTATGCGCAAACAGCAGGAATCTCTCTATATTCAGGGGCAGTTATGACCTAATGGTTAGAGAGTCGGACTTGTAACCCAAAGGTCGTGGGTTCAAGTCTCTGGTCCGGCAGGAATTGTAGGTGGGGGGGAGTGAATGACCAGTGCTATCTTCCACCTTGAGAGCCTTGAGCAAGAACCGAACCCCTAAGACTCCCTAAGACTACACTTGAATTAATCATAAGTGGTAAACATGGTGATGTCTCGCGACTAAGGGAGGCTGCAATAAAGGTGGTCTCTTTAGGTGACACTAATGGGTCCTCGACGAATGAGTGCGCCTCGGATAACTCATTCGGGAATATCAGTTGTCTTCAGACGATGCTGGACTCAGATTTGTCAGAAAATAGACTCATTATCTACTGACTTGTGCTCGGAGATTGTCACAGGGCGGTCAGATGTTAAAGGCTGGTTGGAACCTCTACAACAGATGGTCGAATCCAACACTAGTACCATCAAAGAACTGGAGCGCTCTTCTGATCACACAGTAGCAGAACTGGAGAATTTGATTTCGTCTCTCAATGATTGCTTAACTCATCTGGATGCTAACTGCGAAGATTTGGAGGGTCGTTCTAGGAGAAACAATGTTCGTCTGGTGGGTCTTCCTGAAGGTTCCCGTCCATCTGAATATGTTGCCCAACTTCTGCTGGAGGTGTTGCGGCTTCAGGATAAGCCCCTGCTGGATCGTGCGCACCATACACTGCGTGAGAAACCAAAGAAAGGGCAGCCTCCTCGCCGTCTCGTCATTAGAGTGCATTAGTTTGTACTGAGATTCTTCAAAGGGCTGCGGGACTCTCTACTCTCAATTACAACAGAAAGAGATTGTCTATTTTTGCTGACAACACTACAGCGGTGGCTAAGAAACGGTCTGCATCCAGAGATGTCAAACATGTTTTCCACTCGTGTCCTGGACTCAGGTATGGCGTACTCTTCCCCGCGGTGTTCACTACACTACAGCTGATGGAGTTTCACACACTTTTGTGGAACTGACTGCGGCACTGGACTTCATTCGCAAAACTAGGTAATGATGCATAGTTCATCGACTGGGCTAGGTCTGACTTGAGTACCTTTACTGGATATCATTATGCCGATTTGTAATATTGACCTTCTCTTATTGGTAATTTACAAAAACTGTGAAGTGTATTCTTAGGTTAAACTTTTTTTTATTTTATTATTAATGGTCCTTCTATTGTCATTCCAGTGAAGCATTTTATGTTGATGATGGTCTGGGCTTGACACAATTTCAAAAGTGCTGTTATATGTACTGTTTCCTGTTATATTTCAGATACTGTTGCCTTCTCTGAGACAACATGTTGCGAGTTAGAGTTAAAGCTTGTGTTGCCTCATTGTGTTCAGTTAGAAAGTTAATGTTAAGGAAGGGTCATGCATGTGTCGTGTTTTGGGGAGTTGTTTTTTTTTTCTGTAGGTGAGCCAGTGTGTTTCCTTTTGTGTCAGATGCTTTTACCAACATTGTTATTTTATCATATTTTATTCTATCATTATTCTTTCTGTACATTGTAAATATGGCACAACCTAAGGTGGTATATAGGCCAGAGGGTAGTAACCTTAGATTTGTTAGTTGGAACTTTAAGGTGGTAAACGCGCCAGTGAAACAGAGCAAGGTGTTACACCATCTTCACCACTTAGGGTCACATATTGTTTACCTCCAGGAGACTCATCTTAAAGCCAAAGACCAGCTATTATTAAAAAGAAGATTGGTTGGTCAAGTTTACCATTCCATGTTTCAGGGTAAGGCTAGAGGGACAGCAATAATTAAACACAAATCTGTGCATTTTGTATGTTCAGATGTTAAACCAAATGGCAGGTATGTCATCGTCTCAGGGAGAATTGGTAATACTGCACTTCTCTTGGTTAATATTTATGCCCCTAATTGGGACGATGACAAATTCTTTAGATACTTATTTTCCTCATTATCGGATATATCTTCATATTTTCTTATTTTGGGAGGGGTTTTCAATTGTTGGCTTAACCCAGATCTTTATCGTTCTTCTCTCAAATATAATTCACCCTCAAAATCTGCTTGTGCAGTCCAATCTTTTATGGTGTTTTTTTAATCCACATGGTAAAGCATTCTTTTTCTTTTCGCATGTTCACCAAACATTCACACACATTGATTATTTTCTAATAATAGATTTATTCAGTCAGTAATAATGCTATTGTAAAATCAGATCATGCACCAGTAACCATGAATATTTACTTTGATGGGCTCGATGGTACACAACTATTGTGGCGGCTGAATACTTGTATGTTATTAGACCAGAGCTTTGTGGAATTTGTTTCTAATAAAATAGACTTTCATATTCACAAATAGAAGTCCAGAGATATCTGCATCTCTTTTTTGAGAGGCTTTGATGATATTCCTCAGGAGATAAATCATTTCATATGTCATAAGACAAAGTTAAACAAAAAGAGGTGTTCTGAGATAACACAGAATAACTCAATTAGATAATATATATGTGGTCACCCCATCTTCAGATATTTATAAGGAACGCCAGTCATTACAGGCAGAGTTTGATATTCTAAGTTACTATTTAAGTTAGTAAAACGTCCTCAAACTCTTAATCAAGGCTCAATGTCCCTGATCCTAAAAAAGAATAAAGACCCTCTGGAATGCTCCTCGTATCGGCCTGTTGGTTTACTTAATGTCGACTTTAAGTTGTTATCAAAACTGTTATCAGTGCGACTGGAATCTATATTACCTGCGATTATATCTTCAGATCAGACCGGTTTTATTAAGAGTAGACATTCT
Organism: Sinocyclocheilus anshuiensis; assembly: GCF_001515605.1. NCBI lineage: Eukaryota > Metazoa > Chordata > Actinopteri > Cypriniformes > Cyprinidae > Sinocyclocheilus > Sinocyclocheilus anshuiensis. The sequence goes on along the minus strand of NW_015546140.1, from coordinate 94,181 downwards.
TTTTTTAATATCAGACGATTATGTAACATTGTGTTTAATTCTTCTTCCCCTTCTACCCCGGAAGCTGTAATATCACTAGATGCTGAGAAAGCATTTGATCGGGTAGCATGGGGATAACTTTTTTATACTTTAAAGAAATTCGGTCTTGGTGAAAGATTCATTTCATGAGTACAACTGTTGTACTCCGCTCCCCAGGCCTCAGTTAGAACTAATAATACTCACTCTGAATACTTTAACCTCCACAGATCCACTCGTCATGGATGCCCCTTGAGCCCACTTCTGTTTGCTATTGCCATCGAACCTCTTTCCACTGCTTTAAAGGTTACCCCTTAATAAATGGAATAACAAGAATAGATATAGAGCAGGAGGTCTCACTGTACGCAGATGGTCTTCTGTATATTTCAGATTTTACTGTCAGTTCCTGCGGTTCCTAATACTTTACAATCATTTGGCTCTATTTCGGGCTATAAACTAAATCTAGCCAAAAGTGATTTTTTTTTCCCCACTAATCTCAGTTGCCAAAAATTACCCCTTACATACTTTGCCATTTAAAATTGTACAGGGTAGATTTAAATACATTGGGGTTTTGATAACCAATAGATTTCAAGATCTTTTTAAGTTTAACTTTGATAATCTACTGCTCCAAGTTCAGAAAGACTTTGAAAGATGGTCGGTGCTTCTGTTATCCTTAGCTGGCAGAATTAATATTGTAAAAATGAATACCCTCCCAAAATTCTCTTCATTGTTTCAATGTATCCCCGTTTTTCTCCCTCAGTCCTTTTTTTAGAGACTCAATGGATTCGTTTCAGAGTTTATTTGGAATAAAAAGACTGCTAGAATTCGTAAAACGCTTCTTCAATGACCCAAGTCTCTTGGAGGGATGACGTTGCCCAACTTTCAATATTACTACTAGGCTACTAACTTTCAATATTGACTAAACCAACTCAGTCTCAGTGTTTACCCATGTGGCTTGCCATGGAAGTAGCCTCGTGTCTGCCCACTACATTAACAGCCCTGCTACATTCCCCTATTAACAGTTCATATTCTCTCTTTACCTCTCTTTACCAATTCACTGCAAGTCTGGAGACAGTGTAGGCGCCATTTTGGATTACAAGCTTTTTTCTATGGCTGCCCCCATAGCATCAAATTTTGTTTTCTCACCATCAATGATGGACAGGACCTTTTCCCAATGGGCAACATACGGCATATCAGTGTTTAAAAATGTATATAGATGATGTTTTTGCATCCTTTCAACAACTCTCAGATAAGCTTTCGATGCCCAGAAACAACTTTTTCCGGTATTTGCAGGTTCACAGTTTTATCCGTGATATGCATCCTCAAGTTCCTATTCTCCCCACTACAACTCCCTTGGTCTCATTCTTTGAACCGATATCTATTGGGAAAGGGATGATTTAATATATTTATGAGAAAATATGTTCCCTACATAGAAGTTCATTGACATCTATAAAACCTCAGTGGGAAGAAGACCTATCAGAAGATATTCCAGATGAATTATGGGAAAGTATCTTATACATTCTTCATCTTTGTGTGCCAATCATGGTTGGATCCAATGCAAAATACTCCATTGCATTCACTGTACTAAGGTCTTACTCACTAAAATGTACTCTGATGTTGATCGTATCAGGGTCCCGCAACCCTGGCACACGTGCTCTGGTCCTGCCTAAGTTTAAATGGTTATTGGGTTCAAATATTTGAGACAATATCTCAGGTAGTTGGAACAACCATCAAACCCGTAGCGATAACAGCACTCTCCGGTACACTTCCCTTACCAGTTCATCACCTTGGTTACGAGGTAGACTTTGTGGCCTTTGTATCCCTCCTGGCTAGACCTTTGATTCTAATGCATTGAAAATCATTTTAATGTCTCCTACCCACTCGATGTGGATTAAAGAGATTTTTCACTTTATCAAACTGGAAAAAAATAGGCATTCACTGAGGGACTCTTCCAAGAACTCCTATAAAATGTGGAGCTCTTTTCTTGAGTATATGGAATGTATACCCCCCTGTTTAATTGAAAATAATGATTTGATTTAATTTTCCCCCAGTGGATGACCACACTTATATTGATATTTATGTCTGATTCAGTTGTTTAATTTTGTCATACAAGTTGGCAACTAATTATTATTTTTATTCTGATCTGTTTTATATATTGTCATGTTAAAATATTATTTAAACTGTATTTTGGAAATTTTGAAATACTTGAAAATGTAGAAATAAAGTGAGGGGGAAAAGTGAAACCTGAGTTGACTAGGTAATGACAGATGTCTACTGGGCCAGATTTACTAAACTGGGCTGCATTTCTCAAAAGCATCATAACTTAAAGGTGACATATCATGAAAATCTGACTTTTCAAGGTTTTAAGCGCTATAATCAGGTCCACGGTGCATCTACCAACCAAGGAAACGTGAAAAAGATTAACCCAGTAACTTTGTTTTGGGAAGCCTTTTTCTGCAAGCATCTGAGAAAACGAGCGTGTCTGATTTTGCTCCCTTGGTGACGTGGCAAAGGGATCTCATTATAATATTACCGCCCCTTAATCTGTAAATATAATACACCCACAGCACTGTCATTGTGTTTTCGCAAGTGACAACGGCGTACCAGCTCTAATGCCATGGAGAAAGTTTGAGCAAAACATGTGAACTGTTCTGTCTTTGGCTGCACAGACGAGCACAGAACACTGTTTAGAGTCCCAGCCTCAGAGGAGACAACAGAGCAGTGCATTTATTTATTTTTTTACTGTATATTGCTGCTGCCACGCAGATCTAAAATAAACCCGCGATTTTCCCAGCAGTTTACCTTCACAGACATAACCCACTGTTTTTGTAACTCGTGTGTTTTTAACGTAAACTTGTGTGTGAATGAGAACTTAGTTTAGTACTCACATGCTGTGACAGCCGCTTTCTGTGCGTGTGCTTCGGATGTGTGCGCTTAGAAAACCGTATATCAGAAGTTTAAACTCATATGGTTTAAAACGCATGATTTCAGCGCGATAAACGTGATAATCAGAACCAAAACAGATGTTTTTAGCAGGTCCGAGCTGTAATGGCGCAGCTCTATTCTGGAAAAGGGGGCGGGGAGCAGCAGCTCATTTGCATTTAAAGAGACAGGCCCGAAAAACAGTGTTTCTGCTTCCACTCAAAATAGGCATTTTCAAAATGATATAATAAATGATCTGTGGAGTATTTTGAGCTGAAACTTCACAGACACATTCTGGGGACACCAGAGACTTATATTATATATTGTAAAAAGGGGCATAATATGTCTCCTTTAAGTAGCACTTGAAAATCATCGTAGATCTACCAGCGCTCTGGAGTAATCGTAAAGCCCTCAGTGCATCATAAGAAGACAGAGTTATGCGGTCACCTGCAGGACAACCGGCAGATTACACCTTTAAGTTTATTCAAGTGCAATGCGATTATGATATAAGGTTTTGATTGTACTTCTCTTTATTACTTTATTAATATAATTTTTTTGTATTAATTTATAAATGAAATAATTTAAAAGAAAAGGGAAAAAATTAACAAATAAAAACGCACATGATATCATAAATATGTATGCATAGAATAGTGCTGATAATACATGTCTGCAATAAACCTTTTTGTCTGTACCTATAGAAATGTATTGGCTAGATGAAGTACATATATTTGTGCTACTGTCACCTTTAATATATAAACTTTATATTTTAATAATATCTAAAATTACATGTTTATGTTTGAAAATAACCAACCATTGGTCATTCACTTCAGAAACACCTGAAAGAACGCATAAGAATTCTTATAGTATTTTATAGGGCCTTAGGCCTTGGGTGGTTCAACAAACACATGGCCATGAAAAACATTGGATCAACATAGTTTTATTGATTTGAGTTATTGACTGAGTTACCCAGGACCTGAAAAAGCATTTCACAATGGGATGAGAAATAACTACATATAGAAAACATTTCACATTGCACAAGAAATTATAGAAACTTAATTTAATCACCATAAAACAATCATATTACCTGACTGTTCTGGCAAGGTTGGCCGTGCAAACCTCATCTCCTTCAGTGCAAGTCTCCTCTGCCCTAAAGCCAGCTTGGCCTTCTTGAGGTCAATAAGCTGCTGTTGAAAATTGTCATTCCTCTTATTAGCCTCTTTGAGACATTGTCTAATGTCGTTCAAACATCTCTCCAGCTGCACTAAGTCCTGACTAAAACCACAGACATTCTCAAATTGCTGAGGTGTTGTGGCTGCGGTCTGGACAACTGAAGATGGAGGCTGAGGCCTGAGAGGGTTGTTTGGAGGACTAGGAGATGGTTGGTGCTGGAAGATGGCAGGTGAAACTGATAGTTCCTCTGAGCATGAAGGACCTGACTCAGGCTCAGGTTGAGGAATCCCTACTCCTCCATGGAGGGCAATAACACCACAAAGGTCTTTTCTTCCTCTGCTGTGAGAAGGGGGGAGTCATTGGTCCAACTACCTGTATTTTTTTATTTATTGCCATCCATGCAGTGCCCTTCCTTTTTGCCAAGCTTGCAAAGTCCTGCCACTTCTTACAGACCTCCTTCCCTGATCTCTTAGCACCCCTGTGCAGTTAATTTTGTAGCAAAGTCCTCCCATATGTTGTTTTTTCTTATTTGTATGGTGTCTTTTAAATCTGCTGAAAATGACATCTTTGTTTCGCTCTACCTCCTCCAGAAGAACATTAATTTAATCTTTTTGAAAGGTATTTTTTTTATCCACATAAGGTGACGACTATTAGGTTCAAGGATACAATTCTGTAAGGTAATATTTCAGCACTTGACAAACGGACAGCGACTCTGAAGTAGCACGTAGAATGTGTTCTCACATGTTCATGTTAAGTGCATTTTTGGGAAACGCACGTGGAATTGCGGCGAACGTTTGTAACCTAGCACGTAGAGAGCACTCTTAAGAGCTAAGATCCATCGTTATTGAGCATCTTTTGATGGAATACAGATCAGATCTGTCTTCATAGAACTTCCTCCCAGCAGATGTGTGTGTAGAAACATCAGTTTATAGTTCTTCAGGAGCAGTGTGATAATGAGTGTTGTTATAGGAAACACCCCTTTGAGTGAAAGCATTGACGGTCTTTCATTTTAAACTTGTCTTCTAGCACATCATCCGGGGGAATCGACCAGTCAAAGCTGAAATGGCACATCAGCTGTACGTGCTGCAGGTTTTGACCTTCAACCTTCTGGAAGAACGCATGATGACAAAAATGGACCTGAATGACCAGGCAAGTGATTGACAAATGTCTGAAAATGATTGACTTGACATTAAGATTAATGGAGGGAACAGGATGTATGGTTCAAGTGAATAAATGTATACATTGGGTTGACAATTTCATTTATGCAGAGCAGAAGTGTTAACTATTTGCAGAGTGAAACATCAATAGGCAGTTTTTTTTTCATTTCTTTCTCTTTTTTTTATTTTATTTTGTGCAGAGTAATTGCAGCCGGCCACAAAAAAACAAAGACTGGTTAAAGATCCAAATTGTTCTCTGTCAGTGTTAAGCTTCACATTGTCAAGGGAAATCAAACACTGATCTTTATATGCAAAATAATTTGGAAGTATAACTGTCCCCAGACTTTATGTAAACCTTGAAAATGTGTAATATACAGAGCCCTGTGCATGACATGCAGGAAGAAGTTATTAACACATTTAATTTATTTATAATTAATGAAAACATGAATGTTTTAGTTAGATTGTGGCTATGAATTAAAAAGGACATGCTCATGTTTTAATTACAACAAATGATTAAACATGATTTTTTTTCTGCATGTCATGTGCAGATTTCCGTAATATGGGAATAAATGTGAGAGCAAGTTGTAGATCTACATGTAATACTAAAAAGAAACTATGCTTCTAACCACATGTAGAAAGCTGCTGTTTCCAACTTTATTATGCTATTTGTGAATATTTTTTAGAACTACAATTTTGGAAAACCGTAAACTGTTGAACATTGGTAATGATGGAACTTGACTAACTGACTGAGTGTAGAATGTCCTTTACTTGAACTTTCAGGTATATTCATAGCCACTGTTTGACCAGCATACTCATGGCATAAAATGCACAACATTGCTGAATTGTCTTCAACATTTACCAAGATACTTGGGAAAGTTGTGTTCTTGTAGCTTATTTAGACAGCTTGAATTATGTCCTAAAATTATATTCTTGTTATATTCTGACCTCTCTTATATTTAGACACAAAGAGATATCATCTTTGAACTCAGAAGAATCGTGTTTGACGGAGACAGTGATCCCAGCGGAACAGAAAAGAGGAAAGCCATCTACACTAAAGACTACAAGATGCTGGGCTTCACTGTGAGTGATGAGTGTTTGCTCATGTAATTTCAAAATTATTGAATGATCATCAGTGATAGTGATGTGCTGATGTGTGATGATGGTTTAATGATGATAGGTGACAGTGATGTGATGGTTTAATGATGATCGGTGATAGTGGTGTGATGGTGTGTGTGATGTTTAATGATGATCTGTGATAGTGATGTGATGATTTGTGTGATGTGATGATGGTTTAGTGATGATCAGTGATGTGATGATGTGTGTGTGATGTGATGGTTTAATGATGAACAGTGATTGTGATGTGCTGATGTGTGTGATGTGATGGTTTAATGATGATCAGTGATAGAGATGATGTGTGTGATGTGATGGTTTAATTATGATCAGTGATAGAGATGTGATGATGTGTGTGATGTGATATTAGATGATTATCAGTGATGTGCTGATGTTAGTGATGTGATGTTAGGTGATGATCAGTGATAGTGATGTGCTGATGTGATGTGATGTGATGTGATGTGATGTGATGT
>NW_015546140.1:81086-86682 GCF_001515605.1 Sinocyclocheilus anshuiensis | reverse complement strand
TGATGATCTGTGATAGTGATGTGATGATGGTTTAGTGATGAACAGTGATAGTGATGTGCTGATGTGTGTGATGTGATGGTTAAGTGATGATTAGAGATAGTGATGTGATGATGTGTGTGATGTGATGGTTAAGTGATGATTAGAGATAGTGATGTGATGATGTGTGTGATGTGATGGTTAAGTGATGATCAGTGATAGTGATGTGCTGATGTGCGTGATATGATGATGGTTTAATGATGATAGATGACTGTGATGTGCTGATGTGATGTGATGTGATGTAATGATTGTTTAATGATGATCAGTGATAGTGATGTGATGTGCGTGATGTGATGGTTAAGTGATTATCAGTGATAGTGATGTGATGATGTGTGTGATGTGATGGTTTAATGATGAACAGTGATAGTGATGTGATGATGTGTATGATGCGATGATGGTTTAATGATGAACAGTGATAGTGACGTGCTGATGTGTGTGATCTGATTGTTTAATGATGATCAGTGATAGGAATGTGATGATGTGTGTGATGTGATGGTTAAGTGATGATCAGTGGTAGTGATGTGATGGTTTAATGATGATCAGTGATAGTGATGTGCTGATGTGTGATGTGATGATGGTTTAATGATGATCTGTGATAGTGATGTGATGATGGTTTAGTGATGAACAGTGATAGTGATGTGCTGATGTGTGTGATGTGATGGTTAAGTGATGAACAGTGATAGTGATGTGTGTGATGTGATGGTTAAGTGATGATCTGTGATAGTGATGTGATGATGTGTGTGATGTGATGATGGTTTAGTGATGAACAGTGATATTGATGTGCTGATGCGTGTGATGTGATGGTTAAGTGATGATCAGTGATAGTGATGTGATGATGTGTGTGATGTGATGGTTTAATGATGATCTGTGATAGTGATGTGCTGATGTGTGTGATGTGATGGTTAAGTGATGATCAGTGATAGTGATGTGATGATGTGTGTGATGTGATGGTTTAATGATGATCTGTGATAGTGATGTGCTGATGTGTGTGATGTGATGATGGTTTAATGATGATCAGTGATGGTGATGTGCTGATGTGATGGTTTGATGATTATTGGTGATCGTGGTGTGCTGATGTGCGTGATGTGTTGATGGTTTAATGATGATCAGTGATGGTGATGTGCTGATGTGATGTGATAGTGGTGTGTTGATGTGTGTGATGTGATGATGGTTTAATGATGATCAGTGATGGTGATGTGCTGATGTGATGGTTTGATGATTATTGGTGATCGTGGTGTGCTGATGTGCGTGATGTGTTGATGGTTTAATGATGATCAGTGATGGTGATGTGCTGATGTGATGTGATGTGATGGTGTGATGATGATTCGTGATAGTGATGTGCTGATGTGTGTATTGTGTTTTGTGCACAGAATCCTGTGAATCCTGCCATGGATTTCACTCAGACACCACCGGGAATGTTGGCACTAGACAACATGCTTTACCTCGCCAAAGTGCATCAGGACACATATATCAGAGTAAGAACACACATTCATAACTGTCATCTCTTGTTTTCTAAGTATTTTCTCAAGCATTGTGCCCTCTTTGTAACTGTTGAGTAAAAGTAATTATGTAAAACATGGTCATCTATAATAACAATACTAGAATAATAATAATAATGCATTATAATATTGTATTATTCTAATCTTATTATATATTATTATTATCATTATCAGATAGTCATCTGAGTGAATCAAAGCCAGATCTGTAATGCTGAAAAAAGAGTTCCTGGCACACTACAGCACGTCTGTTTGAATAGAGTCAGAGCTGATGCCGGTAGGATGTGTGTCATTGTGATAAAGTTAATTGTTGACAATCATATGACTGTTTGACTAGGGGAAGGTGAAGGAAAAAGTCTGTATACGGACAAAAACAGAAAAAAGGGAATAACAATTGCTGCAAACAAAAGTCATAAGAGGACCAGGGGCCCGTCCTTCATATGTCGCTTATTACATCCGAGATGAAATGTCACATCCAAGATGATATCATCGAGCTAATCAGGATCCGGCTAATTCAGTTCTTCAAACGCACCTGTTGTTGATGATTAGTATGGCTGGATTGAGTTATCTGAGATAATTGCGCGTTCATGGGTTGGTTTAAAAGGGGCTACGTATCGATACTCGAAACCACGATCAGCAGTGCAGCGATTGGCTGGCGGCAATACTTGCTGTCTTGCCGCCAGCCAATCACTGCATTACAGATCGTGGTTTCGAATATCGATACATAATGTCGACTACAATGTCGAATACAAAACGATACGTAGTGACATCATATAATTAAAAAAGACACCTGACGAAAAACTTGACAAATTTTTGGACTTTTATAAGGAAACAGCCAAGCGAACAAAACTACATAAATGTTATAATAGATACATGAAATGTGCACTGTTTTTTATTTAATTTAAATTTTTTACATGATTCCCAATTATTTATATTCACGATTTTTAAGGGTCAAGATCAAGTTATCTGCATCTCCTGCGCTCCATCATGCCACTCCCATAATATCTGTCAGCACTCAAATTAATGCACGAATCTACATTATCTGTATAGCATGTGTGTAAGACTCTAATACAATTATGAAGTAATAATTTTATGATGAATAAATATTTCAGTGAGTAAAACTGTCTGTGTCTATGGTATTAAAGACTACACAACATTATTATATTATCTTTAAATTGATTAATTTAATTAATTTAATTTAATTAAAATGATTATTATTTTAAATTATTGTCCCTGGATTAGTAGGGTACTCTTGTAATAAAGTAGTGGTGGCTGGGACAGATTTTAAGTATCAATTCTGCTTAAAAAGATGCAATCTAATCCTGTTTACATGAAATAAGCCTGCTCCCGAGCAGGTTTAAGCTTATGGACCTGTTGCTATGACAGCAACTCCGGGATGAGCTTCGAAGAACCAAACAATCCAAGATCAGGCCAAATCATCAACAATCAAATCCAGCTAACTGAGTTAGTGACATACGAAGAACGGGCCCCAGGGAGCTACTTACCATTCATGCAGACAATAAAATTGAATGGCAAGCTTAGTGGTATCATGCACTGCAGTTATTTACAAGAGTATAACACAAAACCTAATAAACAGGGCTTCTCTGTGAGTGTTAGATGTCACATTGTGATCACTTTGACTTAATGGGACAGTTCAGGATGTGTGTGAATGAAAGCACAGAACACGGGGAAACTCTGGAAGTGTGAATGAACAAAATCACACAATCCCAGAACAGTTTCTGTAACAATGTCTTGTTATAACTTTCCACTCTTAGTTTGATTAGAGAAGTTTCATTACAGCTTCAGTATTTTACCAAACACATTAAATGTTTATATTTTCCCTCATTTTGTAAGAGAGCTGGGTATAGATCATGCTGGGGGCTGCTTTTGCTGAAGTTTTATCAAAAAGATCAGGAAACAAAGACAAATCCTAAAGAAACCGTACAAAAAGACGTGCATGAGGCCAAAACCAGGCACAGTAATCAATCCAGGGGTAAAATCTAAATGACAAGACTAAACAGAAATGGAGAGAACAGACATTAGATCAAAAATGACAAACAGACTTAAAGACTGAATGTAAATGTAGCCTAAACTCAGGTGATTGCACCCTCTGGTGGCTTGAGGCAGACATATCAGACACAAATGCCATGTAATTGTAAGTTGTTATGGACAGCAATAAATGTTAAATAAAGAAATGGGAGTTCCATCAGAAAATATTCATTCTCATTGGAAGGTCAAAGAATATGATAGAATTACAGGGGTGTTAGTCCCAGATGACCTTTTATATATCTTGTATCGCTTTTCAAGGAACTATTCAAGGAACCAAGTCCATTTTTTTCCTGTGGTACATGTGGTGCCCCTTCATCTTCTCCCTTCTGTTTGCTATGTCCTCTTGCACCTCTCCTATTGATAAAAAATATAATAATAAAATGTCAATGGCCTGTACATACTGTGCTTTTGTTTTTCAGATTGTTCTAGAAAACAGCAGTCGAGAAGATAAACACGAGTGTCCATTTGGTCGCTCTGCCATTGACCTGACGCGCGTGCTGTGTGATATTCTACAGGTTGGAGAACTGCGTAAGTATTCTGCAATCTTTTTGATTCCTCAGTTCACTGATGAATGAGTTGAACTGTGTTCGGAGGGTCCGTTAGAGAGCAGCTTTAGAGGAGATCCAGAGCGATTCCCACCTGAGTTCAGCTCCAACCCTAATCAAACACACCTGAACTAGCTAATTGAGATTTCCAGGATAACTTGAAAATACACAGGCAGGTGTGCTGAAGCAGGACGGTGGGTCCCCAGGAGCAGGGTTGAAGACCTCTGCCGTAATCCATACAACCCCAGGGGAACTAAATAAAAATGAGACATATAACTGAGATAAAATAAGTTAAAGTTTTTATATTTTATTTCAGTTCATGTTTATTTTATTTCATCTAAATCTGACCTGTACTGTTAAAAATGTCATCCAATATCCAGTTTTGTTACATTTTTAGGTTGAACTGTGACAAATGTTTCTATAGCGTGTGTGTTTCTGTGACGTACTGCGTCGGTCACATAAAGAGAGGCTTGTCTTGTCTCTCCAGCGAATGAAGGGTGTAACGACTTCCATCCCATGTTTTTTACCCACGAGCGCGCTTGGGAAGAGTTCTTCTGCGTCTGCATACAGCTGCTCAATAAGACGTGGAAAGAAATGAGGGCCACTGCAGAAGATTTCAACAAGGTGTGTGTTAGTGAGTGTGTCTGCTAGAGGAGAAACGGTTTCATGTGTGTTTGTTTGTGTCAGTGAACACTATGTGTGTTTTAGGTGATGACGGTGGTGCGAGAACAGATCACTAGAGCTCTGGCCATGAAACCACCGTCTCTGGAGCAGCTGCGGGTCAAACTGCGCAGTCTGAGCTACTCTGAGGTCCTGCGTTTGCGTCAGTCTGAGAGAATGAGTCAGGACGACTTCCAGTCGCCCCCTATAATGTGAGTCAAGAGCTTCTGCATTAGTAAGCGGTCTCATTTACATTTAGTCATTTAGCAGACGGTTTTATCCAAAGCGACTTACAAATGACGACAATAGAAGCAATCAAAACTAACAAAAGAGCAATGATATGTAAGTGCAAATGACAAGTCTCGGTTAGCCTAACGCAGTACATGTAGCAAGGTTATATATGTATACTCACACACACAAAAAGAAAAACAAGTAGATAGAATAGAAAAAATAGATAAAATAGTATAAATAGTATAAGATAAAAATAATTTGTAAATAAAAGTTTAAATAAAAGAATAGAAAGTGCTAGAGTTAGAGGGTCAAATAAAGATGGAATAGATGTGTTTTTAGTCGTTTCTTGAAGATGGTTAACTCCAGCCTGCAAAGCAAATCTGCAGGACCAGGCAGTTTTAGCAATGTGGTCTGAGAAATTCAGCTCATCAATCACAACTCCAAGGTTTCTGGCTGTTTTAAAGGAGTTATGGTTGATGACCCTAACTGGATGGTGAAATTGTGATGAAAGGATGGGCTTGCTGGAACCACAAGCAGTTCTGTCTTGGCAAGGTTGAGTTGAAGGCGATGGTCTGTCCT
>NW_015546140.1:61552-80856 GCF_001515605.1 Sinocyclocheilus anshuiensis | reverse complement strand
GCTCGGATTGATTTGGGCAGGTCATTCCACCAGGAGGGAACAGTTAATGAAAAAGTCAGTGAAAGTGATTTTGTGTCTCTTTGGGATGGCACAATAATACGCCTTTCACTTGCAGAATGCAAGCTTCTAGAGAACACATAACTCTAGCACAGCAGTGATATGAAAAGCCATGTTTCTGAATGACAGAACCTAGTGATGCCATGTAGACAGAGAAGAGAAGTGGTCCAAGAACTGAGCCCTGAGTCACCCCAGTAGTTAGATGTTGCGACTTGGACACCTCACCTCTCCAAGATACCTTGAAGGACCTATCTGAGAGATAGATAATTTATTAATTTCATTTTATTTATTGATAATTTATTCAAGATCAAGAGTCTCCTAATCAGTCAATCATTTAGTTATAAACCACTAATGCACCTGAGGTCTTTTGAAGGAAATTAAACAAAATTATAAGTCTTTATGATTTTTAAAGTTGTGTGGTGGGACCTACAGCTCTTGACCTGTGATTAAAAGCATCAAGTTTCTCATGACAGGGTTTTTGTGGGTCTTAAAAAGGTCTGTCCCTCCACAGTTTAAAGCCTTAAAAAGGTCTTAAATCAGAGCAGAACGTATTAAATTAATTGTCATGGCATTAAATCTTGCATGCACTACAAAAATGATGTTTTTTCTCAGTGGTTTTGTTTTCCAATACAAATATCTTAACATCCTTAAATCAAGATACTAGAGATGCAAAATGAAGAAATCAAGTCTTGTTTTCGGAGAAACTGAACAAAATGAAGCAAGTTTATTCATAAAACGGGAACAAATGTGACCTGTGCTGGCAAAATGAGTCACAAAAATGAGTTATTTTTATTGTTAGACCTTCAAAAATGATGTATGATTTGTTGGAATCGGACGAAAAATGACTGAGCTACAGCCGTTTGAAGTCGATAGAGTCAGCAAAGTCATTTATGAGAAAAATCAAGTTAAAGTTTTCTGAAGGTTCCAAAGCAAAATCACCTGCAACATTGCATCTTTTCCTCCAGTTCTTTTCTTAATAATAATTACTATATTAATAATCACAATATAGCTTTCTTTTTTTTGTTATTATAAAAAAGAACAGATGCAAAAAAAAATGTAAAAATCACTTTAGTGTGTTCATTACAAATAAACTGATTACTGAAACAACAAAAGCAGTTCAATCAATAGCAGCGAGTGATTCCCTCTTTTCTTTTATTGTTAGATTAACATTAATGAGACAGACGGAATATATATTAAGAGCTACTGTAATACACGGATCTAATATAATGTTACACATCAGATGTTTTTCCGCAACAGTTCCCCAAACGTTCACTTAAGACATGTTCTCTGTATACTGTACTGTAATTCTCTGTATATGTATCGGGATCGTGATACAGCGGATCGTGAACGAGCGGAGAAAAGGTACTCCTCTCAGAAAGCATACAAATAAAGATCATTTTAGATGTTTAATTATTATTTGAAGCATTGGGATCGCTAGACGAGGGCTTAATGAACTCATTTTTGTGAAAACCTCAAATTCGACTAAAATCTGCATTTTTTTATTTTATTGCGTTTAGCTCAAAATTAGCCCGTGCGCATTTTGACTCATTTTGCCAGCACGGGTCACAAATATCTGTCAGGGGGTTATGAAAATTACTTTTGAGTTAAGTTGATTTTTCTGAGCTCATTGGCAGATACTTGTTCTTGTTATAATCATAAACTCACTTCATTTTGACCAGTTTCACGGAAAACAAGACTTATCTTCTGTCATTTTGCTTCTCCACTAAATATATCTTGATTTAAGAATCTTTAGACATTTGCTCTGGAAAACAAGACAAACGTACTGAGGAGGAGCGACCAACCAATCCAAATGTTCATATGAGTTTATCGGAGCGTGAGGATCAGCTGGTCTCAAGTGTGTGTCCTCTTGATTGTCAGTGAGCTGCGTGAGCGGATCCAGCCGGAGATTCTGGAGCTGATCAAACAGCAGCGACTCAGTCGTCTGTGTGAGGGAAGCTGCTTTCGCAAACTCGCCAACAGACGGAGACAAGGTGCTCACATCTGCCCAAGACAGCCGCTTCTGCCGTATTAGTCTCTAATGTGAGTTTTCTCTTGTTGGAGTGTCTAATGGTCTTTGGTTCCTCTCACAGAGAAGTTCTGGTTCTGCCGTCTGTCGTTGAATCACAAGGTCCTGCACTACGGAGATCTGGACGAGTCTCCACAGGGCGAAGTGCCGTTTGAACTGCTCACCGATACGAGTGAGTGCACTTATGTGATAGAACACCACTGACTAGTTTTCACATCATGTGTTGCGCGGTGTATTCAAACTTACTGTCACTGACCCACAGTTCCCGTGTCGGACATTAAAGCGGTGCTGACAGGGAAAGACTGTCCACACATGAAGGAGAAGAGCGCGCTCAAACAGAACAAGGTAAAACCACTTACTTCATCTTCGCCAGCGCATTATTGAACAGAACTGATAAAGATTTGACATGAAACTCTTTTTTTAATGTCTTTTTTCAAAGCCTGCCTGCCTGCATAAACAATTAATCACTGACCTAATCATCATTATTAAATAATGCATTTATGAAGCAGACATGTTAATGGTAATATGTGGTAATAAATAGTAATATTGCATGCATATTGATTTAAATATGTTCCTTCAGCCGAGTCTGGTTCCTCTCAGGGTTTTTCTCCTCTTTGAACTAGACTTCTTAAGGAATTGTTTAGTTTGGCTCACTTTTTAAAGCAGTATTATCTGTAAAACTGCTTTGAAACAAAATGCCAAAATACACAAACCATACAGAATATCACACATTCGATTTCTGTTATACATGCATGACTGAGGTGTTTGAATGGTGCTGCGTTTGTAGGAAGTGTTAGAGTTGGCGTTTTCCATCCTCTATGATCCTGATGAGGCTCTCAACTTTGTGGCAACCAACAAATACGAGGTGAGTCTCAAAAACAGCACTTAAGTCACAGTTCTGTCGGACCTGCAAGGGTTCGAGGACAAGTGCGGGACACTACAGGCCTTGAGTCCACAGAGACTACAGTAGACTGTGGTGTTTGAATATGGCATTTTACACTTTATTGGTAAAAATGTGTCATTTGTAGAAAGATGAGTGACGTTTGTTTGTGTGGATCAGTACTGCATCTGGACGGATGGACTGTCTGCGCTCTTGGGGAAGGAGTTGGGCAGTGATCTCACACGAAGTGACCTTGACACATTAATGAGCATGGAAATGAAGCTCCGCCTCCTCGACCTGGAGAACATCACCATCCCTGAGGCTCCTCCCCCTGTGCCCAAAGAGCCCAGCACTTACAACTTCACCTACAACTACGGATGAGGTGTCTGTCCTCTCAGTCAGTGCTTGTGTTTTCTGTGTCGTTCATTCTTCAGAGGTGAAGTGTGTTATTTGTCTGTCACTAAGAGACTTTCCTGCCAGTTGCATGTTGAGAAGCGATCTGTGACAAACATGGGCGAAAGAGCAGAAATGACACACTTCACCTTTATGCTAGTGTATGTGCCTGAACATGAACTAGTCTTGGTTACCAGAGTCCTTTTTCGAATGTTTGAACACAAACGGTTCTTCTGTCTTCAAGTATTTGATTTTAAACGAGAAAAGCAGAAACAGTATCATTGTGTGTTTAGACATTGTAAGGCAGTGGTCGCCAACCCGTCAATCGCGATCGACTGGTAGATCTTTATCACTGTCCCAGTAGATCCCGAAAATAAAAGAAAATCTGAATTCTGAATCAGCTATGATCGGCGCATCACTAATTAAAATACTAAGTAAAAGGCCTCAAATTTGAAGTACAATCTGGGATGTCTTTTTCTATAAATTCTTCAATAGGTAGATCTGGTCTTTCATAAAGGCCGAGGTCAGGGATCTTGGGCCTAAAAAGGTTGGTGACCACTGTTGTAAGGCATCTACTCCCATGTGTGATGTGATGTTAAACGCTTATATGAGTAACTCGACTGAACAGTTAGTAACTCTGAACACCCCACAGATCTGTCTGCAGATAACTAATATTTACTGACGTTTGCTCTTGTCAATAGAAATATATTTTTGTACTTGATGTGCAAGCCACTATGTGGTACGTTGAGAACACAAAGGTTGCATGAACCGGAGGAAGAAAGCAAGCGAGTGCAAGAAGATGGGAGCGTTTTGTGCTGAATTCTGACTCGTAGACTGAACGGGATGCAACATTCAAAAATCACCTCTCTCTACAGTGCTGCAGAAACTGTATGTGATAATAGCCATACGAGTTTGTTGATTTGGACATTTATTTCGTGATTTCTCTGTTACAGTACTCAAAAACATATTTAGCTGGAATATTTACACACGTTTATCTTCTGTCTGTGCGTTCATGTTTGCTTGCCATAATATTAGGTTATTCTGTGTGAAAACAGGAGTGTGATGATTTGATCAGATTTGCTTGATGTTACAGCTGCTAGTTTCTGAATGTTTTAGTGGGCAGGTTTCAGTTTTTGGGTTCAAATATTGAACACATTATAAATATATAGTGCCTTCAGAAAGTATCGATTCCCTTTATATTTCTCATTGCCAAATGGGTCATTTTAATCGTTTTTTTTCTTTGATTTGTGAAAGTTTTGCATTTATTGTTACTGACGTGTGAAAAAACATTTCATCATTAAAATTTGATGGTGTAACAATACTTTCTGAAGGCAACTATATATAAACTATATATTGTACTGCCTTATCACAGTAATGCAATGGATTTGTGTGCAATAATAAAATGTGTTAAAGTCATAGCTTGATATTTTTCATTCATTTGATAAATCATTTGAGCTTAAAAGCAATTGTTGAACTGAAATGAAAATGAAGAGGAGTATGTGATGCACACTTAGTGCTGACCAGTGATGGCTTAGCTTAGCCGTAAAATGAAGGATGCTTTGGGCAGCTGAACAGTCATTGGTCTGTGATAATGTTTATGAATAGGTCAGATGACATCCGTTTTATCTATTATCCAAAACCAGTTTACAACAAGTCTTGTCTGGTACCCAAAACTGCATTAACTAAAGTCTACTATCAGCCTGAAACAACAACATAAAACCCTGAAATTGCTATATTCCCTCTTATAGCAGGTAAAGCAAGAGCAAGGCAAATAATAATACAATAATAAGAAATTAATACATTAAATTAAACATTTAATAATTATCTTTCAACATAAGCATAAAGTAGCACTCTTGTGAACATTTGTAATTAATATCCACCTGAAATGTTGCAAAACAGAACAATTAAACAATCAAATATTTATTTTTTTATAATGTATTTTAACATAAAAAATTGAGATCTATCCTGTCAGATGTTGGTGACATTTTACACGTGACCAGTCTATCGCCGGAACTAGAGTCACCAGTGTGTAGTGAGGTACGGTCCTTACTGTCTTTACCAGTGCCTGAGTGTCACCGAGTGCTGAGGCAAATGGTATGTAAAAGCCATCAACGCTCTGCTGGTTCCAAAGCTGAAAAGTTACAAACTTCCACTGGCATTAAAATCAGCACACAAACTGTGTGGCGGGAGACTCATGGAACAGGTTTTCATGACTGAGCAGCTGCTTGCAAGTCACCAAGTACAATGCCATGCGTGGGATGGAGTGAGTAAAGCACGCAGACACTGGACTCTGGAGCTGTGGAAACCTGCTCTGCGGAGTGACCAGTCACACAGTCTGATGGGTGACTCTGGGATTGGCAGATTCCAGGAGAACGTTACCTGCCTGACTGCATTGGCACAGGTGTTTGGTGAAGTTTGTTGGAGGAGGGATAATGGTATGGGGCTGTTTTCAGGGGTGTGACTTACTTCCAGAGAATAGGAATCTTAATGCTTTAGCATACCAAGACATTTTGTGGGAACAGTTTGGGGAAGTCCCTTTTCTGTTCCAGCATATGCACAAATCAATGTTTGGTGTGGAAGAACTCGACTTGCTGCACAGATCTCAGACCCCATCCAACACCTTTGGGATGAACTGGAACGGAGATCCCGAACCAGGCCTTCTCATCCAACATCAGTATCTGACCTCACAAATGCTCTACTGCATGAATGTGCAAAAATCCCACAGAAACACTCCATCTCATGTAAAGTTTTCCCAGAAGAGTTGAAGCTGTTAAAGTGGCAAAGCAGGACCAACTCCATATTAATGTCTATGTATTTAGAATACAATGTCATTAAAGTCCCTGTTGGTGTAAGGTCAGGTGTCCCAATACTTTTGTCTATATAGTTCACAGATCTATATATCTGACTATCTGTAATGCGTATATTTCTTTAATAGATTTTTATTTAACTAGTATTTATGATTACATACATATGCAATTGCTATAGGGACACATAAAACTGTGCCTTTGGTTTGGGTGTGACAGCGCTGCTGCCCTCAAGCAAACACATGAAGTCAGCAGTAAGTTAGTCTACTAGGCCCTGCTGCCGGGGTGTGACAGGCTGGTTATTCTCTCTATTTAAATTAGCTTTATTGGTTTCTAGTTTGTACTATTAGATGTTAATCACTGTTAACACCTGCTATAAACCTTAATACACCATATAAGTAGACCCTATTTGGGTCTATGTTTGATTAGGGTTGGAGCTGAACTTTGCAGGACAACGATCGCCAGGAGCAGGGTTGGGCACCCCTGAACTAAACTATAGCTGTCAGAATTTTGGACTATTCTGTGTGTGTTTTTTCCCCTGTGACCCAGTTTCTTCCTCATGTTGATTGTGTTAATTTGATTCCAGGTGTGTTTCGTTCCTCCCCAATTATCCTGCCTTTAAAAGCCCTAGTCCTTTCAGTTCTTGTTGGTCGGGTCTACTTGTTGAATGTCCTCCTTGTTCTTGGTTTTCCTGTGGATTATTAAAGACTGTGTTATTCAAGTACTCCTAGTTTCCTCATTCCTTGCTCCCCGAGTGGATTGTGACAATAGCTGAACTTTAGTGAGGAGACATTGTTCCTCTTAGCATAATGGAAAAAAAAAGATAATAAAATTAATTTTATTTCATTACAGATAGCCTAGAATACATGCAAAGAGCGCTCCCTTTATAATTTCAAATGCACTGAGCCTGTCACTCACCTCAGTTCATCGGTTCAATGGATGTGTCTGTGATTAGCTACACTGCTCAACACTGCAAACATTGTAAATAGAAACATCTGATGCTTTTGAAGTTTGAAGTATTGGAAGTTTGCCAAATATGTTATTATTACAGTTTGAACTAAGGGTGCTCTTGTTTTTTTTGTGAGTGTTTAGCTCTCTAAACTGGGCGTGACACGACAAACTGCTTTCCATGTGGATTTAATATGGAATGTTACTTAAATACGGGGACAGTTGCCAATCCTACTTTTCCTAATTATATTCTTACTTTGGCCATGCATTAAATGCACGTCCTTGAAAGAGTGCAGTTTGCTGACATATTTACACTAACTTCTCAGGTAATGTCCGTGGTATGATGACAACGACAGTGATTAGCCTTCATCAAGTAAGGGATAATGTACATCCAGCCGGTTATCTCAGAATAAACCCTGACAGGGTGATCAAGGCAATATAAGATTTAAGACGAAAATGTTTTAAAACCTTACCAGTTTGTTAGTTCTCTTATAATCCATTACAGCGTACTAAACAAATCGAAGAAAAATGGCAGCAGCTGCGTTTGTATGAAACGAGAGCGAGTCCGCGATACCAGGATGACATAATTAAATAATTGTACACCATTTTGAATCGAGTTTTAATATTTTATTAGCTAAACAAACGCAAAGCTTCCACCAAGTAAAAATAGTTAAAGCAAGAGTACAGCGTCGACTGCTGTTACCAGGATGAGCCTGTGTTATTAGCTTTTACCGGTTGCTATCGAGGGATAGCATACCTCGGAATGTCGCGACTGACTAATCAGAATCAAGTATTCCACAGAGCCACAGAACTAGGAACAATTCAGTTGCGCCCCTACTAAATTCTACATATTTGGGAAAAAAAAATAAAATAATAAAAGTTTCCAAAGTCTAATGTAGTCTGGGATAGATCACGCTATCTGCCTCAGGCAACGGCAGCACGGTGCATGAGTTAAATTAACATTTCTTCACTTTAATACATAACATGTATAACATGAATGTACATCAGAGGATATGTTGAAAAATAAAGTACAACTTACAATCACGATTCATTTCTGTGCCTATAAGCCGTTTAATATATATATATATATATATATATATACATATACATACATACATACATATACACACATACACATATACATCATAATCACTAAATTAATCAGCTTTTTACATTAAAAAAGTTCACAATGTAGCCTAATAAGCCTAATTTTCTTATTTTACATAAAACTGTTATTATGTTTTGTGCTCAAATGTATTATATTGTAAACATTATTTTAAAGTCCCCCTGTAGTGAAAATCAAGTTTTTTTATGTTGTTTATTTGTCTATGTGGTGTTTTAAATATGCTTTTAGACACACCATGTGCCAATCCATTGATCAACACCATTGCTGAGTATTTTCTCCTTAAAAGTGTAGTTTCGCAATGGCACTCCCAGAAATGTGGTTTGAAACAGCCCTAGGTTTGCTACGTCACAAACCAATAACCAATCACGTCAAGGGATCGATTCCTATCACAAGCATGCAAAATATACCAATACCAGCACAAAACCAAAAATAAATTAGACCAAAAAACCCATGACGTGGTTTAAAGTGAATTTAGAACCGCTAACTTGCATTATAACCCGCGGCAACAGTGTAAAAGTAGCCCGGAGTCAGACGCACCCCTCCCCCATCGGCGTCTGCACTTCACATGCGTATGTATGCTCGCGGGCGCGAATTAAGAATCACAAACGGCTATATTTGAGTGTTCAAGGCATTTTGAGGACACAACATCGTCAAGTAAGTAACGTTAACGAATATTACAGTATTCACTGTAGTTGTCCGCTAGTAAAAGCATAGTTTTATCAGTCATTATCCGTGTATGCCATTGTTTTGCGTTTACTACATTTCAATGAATCAGGAGGCGTTGGCTGATGTGAGTGAGTGGAGGCGGGGCTAATTTGCATATTCATAGATCAGCATATAGTAAATGAGTCAAGGGTTTTGAGTTACATTCAAGCTATTTTAAGGCATGAGAAAATTATTTTCACAAGAAAAAACATTTAAATATGTCATTTTGATTATCAAAGATAAGTTTTAAGGGATAAAATATTTTACTACAGGGGGACTTTAAATTATGTGCTGGTTTTACCTTATGAACTGTGATTACATTATAATTTGTTACAGTTTGTTCATAATGTAATACATTTCTCATACAATAACCTATTACATTATGTGAAAAATTGTTATTACATTGAAAAATTATTATTACATTATGAGCTCAAGATTTTATTACATTTTGAGAAAATTATTACATTATGAACATTTTATTACAATAATTATGTAATATTTATTACATTATGTGCCGTTTTTACATTATGTGCAGTTATTATATTATGAGTTGCTACAGGTGCTGATACTAGCACAAGTCACTGACTGCTAGTGTATGAGCAGATGCCAGAATAAAATACAATTTTTGTGACTTGCAATGCATTTTTAATTTTATTTATTTTTTGTTAGGAAATTAACGTTATAATTGTCCCAGCTATTCAAAACTGGGATTGCTATACCAGAAAAAAAGGGGGGACCAGTATCTTTGCAAAGGGTCTAATTGGTTATTGGGTGTAAGTTCTGCAGTAAACGCAAAAAGGCCCAAAACGGTCTAAATTCCTTTTCCAAATGTGTATTAAACCATTTTCACTCCATAGTTACAAGCAACAATTTATAAAGCACCAACAAACAACCTCACCCAGGGCTGACAAAAAGAATAAAAATAAGCAATGAAACAACATCCAGTGGAAACGTGCAAAGGCTTGAATACGAAATGTCCCATAATCTGTAGATTAGCCAAACCAGTACAGGTCAATGGTTGTAGTGCATGAATAAATCAACTGTCTTATCTGATGATTAGATGATTTCTGTATTGTGGAAGTCCTTGAAGTAGGGGGCCAGGAACGCTTTGGGTATAATCTTTGAGCAGTTGCAATAATGCACTCAAAAGAACTCCACAGTTGTGCATGCACACAGCAACATGGTTGTAAAAATGCTAGCCTCCGCATGTATTGCGACAATTAAGCACAAGAAGAGGCAAAACAAGAAAAATCCTAGTTGAACAGCAAACAAAATGTTTCTCAAACCAGGATTGTTTGTAGCACAGCAAGAAACCATGTGGAGTTCAAACCGAGTCTCCCTCTCACTCTACTGCTTCCTTCCTTTATACAGAAATGGTAGAGCTACTAGGGCCACCTAATGGTCCGGAAGAACATAGCATGCCAAAATAATACAAAATGAACCTTGTGACAGGCTATGACTGTTGCAACGTCAATAATGTTCATCAAAGAGACTGCATCTCATTCTTCATCAGAATCACCATAAAATTACAAAGGACTGGACAAACAAAGGGTGTTTTACCAGTACTAACTCTGCTATTGTCACGGAGTGACAGAGACGTGAGACGTGCAGATCCAAGTGCGAAGCTTTATTAACCGACATGGTCAGAAACAGGCAAGAGTCAGACAATGGCAACAGGTATATAGAAGGCAAGACACAAGAATATTCCTAGGGCTAGCGTGGGTCTACGATCGGCGAACAGAATCAACAGGGCGAGAGGGATAAATCCAGGTACAAGGCAAAGGTCCAGGCAGGGGCAAACAGTATCCGAATAGGGCAAGATGAGAAGGGGAATCCGAGATACACAGGCAAAGATCAGGACACGAAAAAACAGACAAGGCAAGACTAAGATAAGGCTATGAAAAACTAGACAGGCTCCGTAGAGTAGCTATCGCTATGAGAGTGATAAACGCTATTAAAATACTCGGCCGTTTGAAAGCGATCAGAGTGAGTGTTATATAGTGAATGTGTGATTGGTTACAGCTGTGTGCAATCAGTGCTGTGTGTAATCAGTGCAACGGATGATGGGATATGTAGTCCGGGATGACATGTTAGCCCTGCCCCCCAATGAGCGGCTTCCAGACACTCCAAACACTTTACGATTCAGGAGGGCGGTGGAGCGGAGGCCGGAACAGGGGGAGGGATGTAGGGCCAGGCCCACGTGGAAGTGGAGAGACCGGGGACTGAGGCAGGACCGCCGGAGCAGAGAGCCAGGGCGGAGCCGGCAGTACAGGTGGAGCTGAAGACCACCAGAGCAGGACAGAAGACCACCCTTGACTCATGAAGATCAGGTGTGACGTGACTTGACTCATGAAGATCAGCTGTGACTTGACTTGACTCATGATAATAAACTGTGAGTTGACTTGGTTCATGAAGATGAGTTGTGAATTGACTTGACTCAGGAAGATCAGCTATGACTTGACTTGACTAATGAAGATCAGCTGTGACTTGACTTGACTCATGAAGATCAGTTGTGACATGACTTGACTTATGACAATAAAATGTGACTGTGACTTGACTTGGTTCATGTAGATAAGCTGTGACTTGACTTGCCTCATGACGATCAACTGTGATTTTACTTGATTCATGACATAACGGGGCGCTGTTGTGTCCGCCTTTTTGCGATCAGGCTCCGCTGTCGCCGCCATTTTGTGAGCGTGCTCTAGTGTGGCCGCCATTACACGAGTGAGTGCGGGGTCGCGTTCCTCTGCAATACCCACAGTGAACGCTGAACCAACAGATAATAGAGCATAGTCCGTAAAATCACTTAGAGACCAACGAGGACCCTCATGAATCACTCGTGATTTTACAGGCTGGTTAAGGCCATCACAGAAGAAGTCAATTAACATGCAGTCCAGTAATTCTGAGCCATTAGCCAAAGCCAAATATTCTGCAATGTAACCCTCAAGTGATCGTGTGCCCTGCTTGAGAGCTAGTAGCAGAATCGCTGTGTTCATACCTGGCCAATGTCCTTTGGAAAAGCCGCTGGATCCTTGTGTGGCCGAGTATTCTGTCACGGAGTGACTGAGACGTGAGACATAGCTATAAGTGCTATAAAAGGCATATTTCCATTTTAGTTCAAAACTTTGGAACCATGAGGGCTAAAATCAAATCCCTTTTCCTCTGAATCCTTGAGACAGTCCCTACCATTACACCATTCTGAATTTTCTGAAAAACCCATTTTTCCAAATTCTCCCAGGCCATTGCTTTACATTTGGCACACATCTCAAGACCCTAATGACAAAAAGCCTGACTTTTTCACCTATATCTGCTCAATGCAATGTCCAAACTTAGCAAGACTTGATATACTTTATCTGAACTAATTTAATTTCTGTGTATTAATTTATGATTAGACAAAATGCTTAATGTGATGCATGTGCATGCAAAAGAGCATGATTATGTGTTAATATGGATTATTAAAGCTACTAAAGTAATTCAGGTAAGAGCAGTAATGCTTTTGGTCAATATTTTTGTTTGTTTACATGATCCAGACCCCTGATGTTGGTCTACCCAGTAAACACAATTTTTTTCACAAGGTTGTATTTTGAGTGCAATTATGTAATGTTGTAGAGTAACATTTTAAAGGCGACCTATTATGACTTTTTACAAGATGTAAAATAAGTCTCTGATGTCCCCAGAGTGTGTATGTGAAGTTTTAGCTCAAAATACCCCACAGATACTTTTTTATAGCTTGTTGAAATTGCCACTTTTAGGGTATGAGCCAAAACGCGCCCTTTTGTGTTTGTCCCTTTAAATGCAAATGAGCTGGTGCTCCCGTCTCCCTTTTCAGAAGAGGGCGGAGCTTCGAGAGCTCATGCTCCCCGGATACATGTGTTACACCAAATTCTGTGACCATCGTATTCTGTGACCCTAGTAGGCGCTGTTGTCACTGTTTGGCTTAAACTTGATCACACAGGCGGATTAGGTACGCAAACAGTGTAACTTCAAACATAGGTGAGATTTGGAGAACATCAAAGTCTTTCTGTGTGAAAGAATTTCCCTTATATATATATATACACTGAACAAAATTATAAACACAACACTTTTGTTTTTGCCCCCATTTTTCATGAGCTGAACTCAAAGATCTAAGACTTTTTCTATGTACACAAAAGGCCTATTTCTCTCAAATATTGTTCACAAATCTGTCTAAATCTGTGTTAGTGAGCACTTCTCCTTTGCCGAGATAATCCATCCACCTCACAGGTGTGGCATATCAAGATGCTGATTAGACAGCATGATTATTGCACAGGTTTGCCTTAGGCTGGCCACAATAAAAGGCCACTCTAAAATGTGCAGTTTTACTGTATTGGGGGGTCCGGGGGGGGGTCCGAAAACCAGTCAGTATCTATTTTTGAGTCATAATTATTTGCATGTATTAGGTTTTGCATTTGGATATATATTTAGGCATTATTAAAGACTATTTTTTGTCAAAGTTTGTTTGTTTTTCCCCCCGAAATGTTCATCTGAAGTGACCATTTTTGCATTATTATTACAGTCAAATCTGTACAGAAAAAGAGATTTGGAGAACATCAAAGTCTTTCTGTGTGAAAGAATTTCCCTTATATATATATATACACTGAACAAAATTATAAACACAACACTTTTGTTTTTGCCCCCATTTTTCATGAGCTGAACTCAAAGATCTAAGACTTTTTCTATGTACACAAAAGGCCTATTTCTCTCAAATATTGTTCACAAATCTGTCTAAATCTGTGTTAGTGAGCACTTCTCCTTTGCCGAGATAATCCATCCACCTCACAGGTGTGGCATATCAAGATGCTGATTAGACAGCATGATTATTGCACAGGTTTGCCTTAGGCTGGCCACAATAAAAGGCCACTCTAAAATGTGCAGTTTTACTGTATTGGGGGGTCCGGGGGGGGGTCCGAAAACCAGTCAGTATCTATTTTTGAGTCATAATTATTTGCATGTATTAGGTTTTGCATTTGGATATATATTTAGGCATTATTAAAGACTACTTTTTGTCAAAGTTTGTTTGTTTTCCCCCTGAATGTGACCATCTGAAGTGACCATTTTTGCATTATTATTACAGTCAAATCTGGACAGAAAAAGCACGGTAAAAAGGCTTTACATTGCTAAAGCTGACAGCGCAGTGATTGACAGCGTGCTTGTAAAATAGCATCGGTCATTGTCAGACACAGTACATTCAGTAATGTACATTACTCTATGTGCTGGGGGGAAATATGAACTAATCAAAGCAAATATGATCTAATTGAAGACTGTAACTGTATGTAGATAACCAGGTCGTGTAATGATTGGGCTAAATCAATTAAACTTTCCACGAGTATCCTGATAACGATGATGATTGATGATAATGATGAGGATATCATTCGTCTGTGCTATTCCTAAGAAATAATCTCAACAATGTAGTGTAGCAGCAGATAAATACTGATAAAATAATAAAAAAACAAATCTTTGTATATCATTTTATATCATTAAAATGAAATAGGAAGCCGCTAACAGATACTGACATCCACATTGACAACACTGACGCCTTCACTTCCAGGTCAAGAAGCTGTCAATCAAAAACTCAGTAGCCAATGAGAACACACCGCTGCTAGCCCCGCCCCACAAGATATTTGTGCCAGAATGGTGAATGAAAACTTTAGAAGTGTAAATGAAAACTCTGGAAGCGCATTTATAAGTACAGATCAGCGAATGAAAAAGGAGAAAACAGCTGCAAAACATGCATTGTATTAAAAACGAAGTCAAAGATGTTGCCTACATTTTATTTATTTATTTTTTCAGGTTCAAATACATTTTATTCAGTTTCAATTGATATATTCATAAGTTTCTTGAAATATTACATTCATTTTAATTGGCACAGAGGTAATTCCATAGAAAACTGGAGGCGGCCAATTCAAACCAGCAGAGATTCGGCTACATAAGGAGTTTGTTGTGATGTTGGGTGCCAGAATCGACGGAGTACAGGCTCCAATTTGAAATTTTATCGCATACCTGCTGCCATTACCAGACAAAAAAACGACGACAGCTGTGGTTAAAAATGCAATAAAATGAGTGGACCGGAGAGAAACAATCGTCAAAAATGCTCGCATTTGTAAAGCACACTTCTTATCATAAAAGATTAAATAAAGTATTGTCTTTTGTTGTTATGGATTATGGTTTCTGTTACGCGTCTAAAGATTTCTTATGCATCTCACAACATGCAAGAGTAGCCTATGTCATGTATGCAAGTCTGTGTGCATGTGTGTAAAACAACAAACTGACTATTTATATGCTTAATCATCTGTAATTGTAAATACATTGTGATTGATTGTGGCTGGAATTTTTTAGAACTTGGTAAGAAAGAATAATGAAATACAGAAAGTTGAAAATTTGCAGTTTCTGGATTTCTTGTTTCAAGAAAATATTCACATCTTACTTTAAGTAAGAGTAAAATTAATGTAAAGGTACTGTAATGTCACTGTAAACTTACATCATTTACAGGAGGCATACTTTAACCCCCTGAGGTCTAAGGGTGTTTTGGGGGCCTGGAGAAGTTTTGACATGCCCTGACATTTGTGCTTTTTTCAGTTGCTTATACACATATTAATGGCTAAAGTCTAATAACACTGTAATCAGCACAAACGGGGCTACAATAATATGTGAGCAGCATGTATGTACATGATTGTGTTTTTGAGAAAGCAATGTTAATGCGTGGTTAGTGAAAAACTAACATTTTTAAATCACTTGAATAAGGCCATAAAACACAAGACTTTTGAGAACTGGATCTTGTAGCCTAGAGTTTTTGCTGTGAATGTGAAAATTATCCTGTTCACTCATTCACAGAAAACAATATATTGATTTAAATTTTCTAAGTCACTTTTTGTCTAGAAAGCCTGTATGCGAGGAGGCGTGAATGATCATGAATAATAGTGTGATTCACACCTGAGAAGACAAAGGCCCACATAATGAGCTGCATTATGAGCCTTTCAGTCAGTTGTGTGACTGAGAGGGAAGAGTTACAAGAAAGAATGTGAGGACAAAATAAATGTATATATTTTTTGTTTGTAGTTTATTTAGAATATATTCAACTATCACACAAAATAACTTGAGACTCCCTTGTAAGTGCAGTTAAACAGTTTATTAGGAACAAACAAACAAATAAAGAACACAAGAGTCAAGACGCCATGGGTGCAATATCCAAAATATCCAAAGCATTGGCAGGAAACTGGAACACAGGAAAACAGGAGACAACAGAAACTGCACGAGAAAACAAATGGACGTGACTAACACAATGATCGGACAAAGACAGAACAAACATGGTGACAGTACATATATAGGCTACATTACCAGTCAAAAGTTTTTAAACAGTAAGATTTGTAATTTTTAAAGAAGTCTCTTCTGCTCACCAAGCCTGCATTTATTTGATCCAAAGTACAGCAAAAACAGTAACATTTTTAAATATTTTTACTATTCAAAATAACGGTTTTCTATTTAAATATATTATAAAATATAATTTATTCCTGTGAATATCAAAGCTGAATTTTTATGAATATGAAACTAAACAGAGGTACAGCTTAATTGGTGATGCAGGTGCAGGTGATCAGAATTCGGGTGATTGGGATCTGGTGTGTGTCGGAGGAGGTGACTGTGCTGACGTGAGTGATTGCGATGATTTCCTGACATTACCCCCTCCTCCAGGGGCGGCTCCTGACACCCCCATGCGGCGACGAGGGCGACCGCGACACAGGACCTCTCCTCCGGTTCGTATCCTTCCCAGTCAATAAGATATTGTAACCGGCCGCCCTGTCGCCGCGAATTCAGGATTTATTTCACCTGGTACACCGAGGGCTGATCCAGACCCTCAGGAGGAGGGGGTGCTTCTGGCTCGGTGGATCTGGATGAGGAGGAAGAACAAGGTTTGAGGAGTGAGACGTGAAATGAGGGGTGAATTTTGTACCTGGGTGGAAGTTGCAGAAGGTAGGTGACTTGGTTGATCTGCCTCTGTATTGGGAACGGACCAATATAGCGGGGACTCAGCTTTTTACAGGGCAGGCGGAGGCGCAGATCCCGGGTGGACAGCCAAACCAGCTCTCCAGGCTGGTAGGTGGGAGTAGCGGTACGCTGGGCATCTGTGAAGAACTTATGCCTCCGCATTGCTTGTTGGAGCTGGACGTGAGCCGAGTCCCACACTCTCTCGCTCTCTCGAAACCAGTAGTCCACAGCTGGAACCTCCGAGGGCTCTTCTGTCCAGAGGAAGAGTGGGGGTTGTTAGCAGAGCATGCACTGGAAAGGGGTCAGGCCGGTGATATATGACTCGCTCCAGCGAGTGATATCACAGGGTTCCCATCTGACCTCTGGAGAATGGAGAGTGAGCCAGGGGCGTCCCAGGATGATATCCACTGTGGGTCCCTTTAGTACCAGGAAGGAAATGGTTTCCTCATGCAGACTTCCGATCCTCAATCTTAGCGGTGGGGCGCGAAACTGCACCCGCCCATGCCCTAGCGGCTTTCCCTGAATCGTCTCGACTCGGAGCTCCCGGGCTTGACGTAGGCGGGGTAGATGGAGACGCTTTAGGAGGTCACAGGATATGAAATTGCCCGAAGAGCCCGAGTCGATGAGGGCTGAAACTGAAACTGAGTGGTTTTGGGTTAGCAGTTGCACTGGCAGCAGGGATAAAGTCGATATTTCTGGTTCTTTTTGGAGGGTACTCACCGCCGGGTCTGGGGGTTTGACTGGGCAGAAGCTGATGAAATGTCCTGGAGCACCACAGTACAGGCAGAGTCCGGCCGCTAAGCGGCTCGGCGCTCGGCGCGAGTGAGTCGGGTGGAATCCATTTGCATGGGCTCTGGTACAGAGGGACCGCTGGTGGACGCGAAGGGCTGGTGGGCCGCATAGTCAGATGGGACGGTCGGTGTCTCTTGCGGTTCTGGGCTTTCAACCAGGGTGGAAGCAACTTGAGCCCTGACGGGGCGTGGAAACGGTACGGGTAGAGTGCGGAGACAGTTTCTCTGACATGACTCGCTCCAGCGAGTGATATCACAGGGTTCCCATCTGACCTCTGGAGAATGGAGAGTGAGCCAGGGGCGTCCCAGGATGATATCCACTGTGGGTCCCTCTAGTACCAGGAAGGAAATGGTTTCCTCATGCAGACTTTTGATCCTCAATCTTAGCGGTGGGGCACAAAACTGCACCCACCCACGCCCTAATGGTTTTCCCTGAATCGTCTCGACTCGGAGCTCCCGGGCTTGAAGTAGGCGGGGTAGATGGAGACGGTTTAGGAGGTCACAGGATATGAAATTGCCCGAAGAGCCCGAGTCGATGAGGGCTGAAACTGAAACTGAGAGGTTTTTGGTTAGCAGTTGCACTGGCAGCAGGGATAATGTCGATATTTCTGGTTCTATTTGGAGGGTACTCACCGCCGGGCGTGGGGGTTTGACTGGGCAGAGGCTGATGAAATGTCCGGGAGCACCACAGTACAGGCAGAGTCCAGCTGCTAAGCGGCGAGCGCGCTCGGCGCGAGTGAGTCGGGTGGAATCCATTTGCATGGGCTCTGGTACAGAGGGACCGCTGGTGGACGCGAAGGGCTGGTGGGCGGCTTCGTGGGGATGGCAGGCTGACAACCGTTGCGAGATGCGAGTGGCTCGTTGTAGGAAGCCCTCTAGTCCGATGTTGTCATCGTAGATGGCCATTTGAGCACGAAGGGGAGGGTCCAGACCTTGACGGTAGGCACTGAGGAGGGCCGCCTCATTCCAGCCACTAGTCGCCGCTAGTGTGCGAAATTGGAGTGTGTACTCACTGGTGGTGGAGGAGCCTTGACGCAGGCGCAGAAGTTGGTCGGACACAGAAAGCTCTCCCGTCGTGGAGCCAAACACTTCCTTGAAATGATTTTTGAAAGCATCATAGGAATTAATTATGGCACTTGCAGCGTTCCATATTGCTTGGGCCCATTCCAGCGCGTTGCCGTTTAGGAGGGAAATTAAGAAGGCTACCTTCGAACGATCCGTTGTGAACTTTTGCGGCTGCATTTCTATAAACGGATCCACTTGTAGAAGGAAGCCACCACACACAGCCGCGTCACCAGCATATGAAGCAGGCAGGGCCATGGGACTTACAGAGGCAGATGATGGGGTGGTGACTGGCGTGAGGGAGGCCCTGAGGGCACTTACCAGTTCCTCGAGGACCTCTGCGGTGGATGGAAGACGGGGATCCATGGAGGTGTTGGTTCTTGGTCCGGTCTTCTGTCACAAACAGGCCAGAGACAAGAGGAGTGCAGGTAAACAGAAGGGTTTATTGACAATGCTGACATGGTGAGAATCGAAGGCAGGTGAGTATGAGAGATAAATGAAAGTTCTTGGTTTC
>NW_015546140.1:50157-61036 GCF_001515605.1 Sinocyclocheilus anshuiensis | reverse complement strand
ACAGGCAAGAGACAAGAGGAGTTCAGGTAAACAGAGGGGTTTATTGTCAATGCTGTGATGGTTAGGATCGAAGGCAGGGGAGTAAGAGAGATATGAGAGAGTTCTGGGTATCTTAGCTTCTTGGTAATCTGGGTATGATAGTAGTAGGAATCCTGGAGATGAACTGGGGCTGAGGAGAATCGGAATAGCGGAGACTGAATGGACTTCTGGAGGTAAGGAAACAATAGTTGGTAAAGATTGTAAGGCGTCTGGCAATGTTCAGGGAGTGAACGGTAGACCGGACACTGGAATGCTGAGTGGAGTGAGAAGATATAGCGGGCTTAATTGGTGATGCAGGCGCCGGTGATCAGAATTCGGGTGATTGGGATCTGGTGTGTGTCGGAGGAGGTGACTGTGCTGACGTGAGTGATTGCGATGATTTCCTGACAGTGATACTCTTTTTCAGGATTCTTTGATGAATAAAAAGTTAAACAGAAGAGCATTTATTTAAAATAGAAATAATTTCTAAGAATATACACTACTGTTCAAAAGTTTGGGGTCAGTACATTTGTATTATTTCTTTTTTGAAAGAAATTAAAACTTTTATTCAGCAAGGATGTGTTACATTTTTAATAAGTGATAGCAAAGATTTATATTGTTAGAAAATATTTATATTTTCAATAAATGCTGTTCTTTTTACCTTTTTATTCATCAAAGAATCCTGAAAAAAGTATAGCAGTTTAAAAAAAAATATTTGGCAGCAAAACTGTTGCCAACATTGATAATTCTAATAATAAATCAGCATATTAGAATGGTTTCTGAAGGATCATGTGACACTTTATACTGGAGTAATGGCTGATGGAAATTAAGCTTTGCATCACAGGAATAAATTATATTTTAAAAGATATTAAAATAGAAACCATTATTTTATATTATAATAACATTTTGCTAGATTACTTTTTTCTGTATTTTTGATCAAATAAATGTAGCCTTGATGAGCATAAGAGACATTTTCAAAAAAACATTACAAGTCTTACTGATCCCAAACTTTTGAACGGTAGTGTAGATATAAAGTGTGGATGTTTACACTGCAGCATGATGAGTGTTACAGTCTAGGAAAGTTTAGACCAGTGTTTACTGATCTACTATCAGATGTTTTGTGCAAAGCAAGAAGAATTTAGTTCATAACATATCAGAATGTTGTTTATGAACTGTGTGTTAATACAGACAAAGCACATGTCCATGAATGACAGTACAAAATCATGTTGTTGTTTTTTTGTTAGGAGTGGACAAATGTAGTATTAGTGACTGCTAATGTTGTATACATGTCAGTGTGTATGAAATATGGTACTTATTGCTTTGAAAAATGTAATGCTTACAGCTTGATACATGTAGGCCTACCCCTGGTTTCACAGACAAGTCTTAAACCTAGTCCCAGATTAAATACATTTCTGAGCAGTTTTAACTGAAATAAACTTGCACTGACATACCTTAAAGTATGACAGTTCCATTGTTTTATCTCAAGATGCACCAGCAATGTTTTCTACTGGCACATGCATAAAAGTTTCTTAAAACTTCACTTTTCTTAAGCTTCTTTTGTTATTAGGATATTTTGCAGATTAATTCTATTTGTTAACCAAAGAAGGTTACATTTTTTTATTAGTTGTTTTAAAGCTAAAAGGCTAAACTATTCCATGTTTAACTCAAACTGAAATAATTAAGAGTTTAATTTCTATGCATCAAGGTTTATAGGGATTTTATGAAGTAATTAACAATTTGAATAATAATTAAGTTACTTATTGAGTAATTAAGTTACTTTTCAGACAGATTAATTAGAAAATTAATTTAAATACAATATTGATGATGTAATTAGTAATTAATTACTTTTTTAAAGTAACTTACCCAACACTGGTCTTCTCGAACTTGTTCTGCCTCTTTCAACAGAACACCATATGGCTTGGACATCAGCCTTTGACAAACACTGATGAAATGGATGAAAATGTTGCATGCTCAAAGCATCGGCGACCACATTTTTGCTGCTGGGTATGTACTGAATGCTAAAGCTATAGGGGGCCAGCTTAGACACCCACCTTTGCAGGCATGCATCTAGTTTTGGCTTTGTCAAGATGTAGGTTAACGGATTGTTGTCTGTCCAGACAGTAAAGTTGTGTCCTTTCAGCCAGTGACTTAACTTGTCACAGACGGACCACTTCAAAGCCAGAAATTCCAGATGATGAGCAGGGTACTTGGTTTGTGCACAAGTGAGGGCATTGCTGGCAAAGGCGATGGATGGGGCGTGCCTTTGCCTCACCTTCTGGTACTTGCGAAAGTACGGCCCCAAACCATCCAAGGATGCATCCGTAGATAAAATGAATATTTCACTGAAATTGGGATGAGCCAGTACAACAGACTCTACTTTTTTCCCTTTTGGTGCAACTGTTAGGTTGAACAAAGGCTTTGCAACACTGGAACAGTTTGGTATAAACTTTTGATAATACATCACCATCTCCAGGAATGACTTAATCTTTTTATTCGAGGGTGTCACTCCATCCAACATCATAAGGTCTGTTCTGGATACAGCTGATATGGCACTGACCTTATCTGGATCTGTTGTCACTCCAGTCTCATCAATAATGTGGCCCAGAAATTTCACACGCCTCCTGAGGAAATGGCATTTCTTAGGGGCCAACTTCAGTCCATGTGCCCTGAGCCTAGTAAACACAAGATCAAGCCGCTTGATTGCTTCCCCTTCATTTGAAGCATACACCAGGAGATCATCAAGATAGCAGAGCAGCGTGAGGAAATTCTGATCCCCAAAGATGTTGGTCATAAGTCGCATGAAGCTGCCTGGACTGTTACAGAGCCCTTGTGACAGACAATTAAATTCATACAGGCCCATGGGAGGTTAAGTCCATTGCACTAAAGATGGCATTACCTCCCAAAATCAGTCTGCCTGATGAGGCAAGTGGTGGGCATCCTTAACAGTCCGAGTATTCAGCCAACGGTAGTCCACACACCCGAAGATCTCCAGTCTTCTTCCATACTAGCACAAGTGGTGATGTCCTCAACCGCCACAACAGGGAAGAAATCGGCTATTTTGGAGTTCCTTTTGAGTGTGATGGGCTTATCAAGAGAGTTTATGACCCTAACTGGGACCCATCCATCACCAGACATGGAGGCTACAACTCTTCCCACCATGATGCTTTTTTTGTGGGTCTGCGCATTGGGTGGCTCAGTCACAATGGTACTACCCATAGAAACAGGAGCGTTCAACTGAAGCTTGCCACACACAAGGTGTTCTTGCTTGGGCAACAGAGTGGCAGCCTGGGTCAGTTTTGCAGTGCCCACAATAACAAGAACTTTGTCACCCTTCCACCTGTTGATGCCCGACAGCATGTTCAGAAACTGCTCAATTTCAGGGTCTCCAGTTGTCTCAGGATGGTTCATGACATTCCAATAGCCAGTTTTGCTTGATCTGGGTAAGTAAGTTATTATTTCTCAGAATTAACTGATCTTCCTGTTCTGGCACAACTAACATAGGTATGCTCACTAACTTGCTATACACATCTTTAACTGGTACATTCCACTTGGTTTGACTTTAATACCGGCACAACCAAAGAGGAGAAAGTCCAAATGTGACTGGTCAACCTGTGCAGACATCACTACACTCAATAATTCATGCTCTGTTTCTTCATTAATCATGCATGCCATGGTTCCGCTATCTAGTAGAGCTTGGACTGTGACTTTATCATGTATTAACACTGATGTATAGAACAGACTATCAGCCTTCTCCAATTTGGTGATGTTATGAAATAAGAAAATACTGTCGCTGGAGACAGAATTGAAACACTCATCGTAAACAGATAAATGATCATCATCCATAGTGAGGGTTTGATTCTGTACACTCACATAGTCCCCTCCCAAATGTTAGTGCATCAGTGCGGTCTGTCACATTTTTTCTTGATGACCGCAAAAAGAACTAAAAATACTCCATAAATTTTGATCGTACTAATAAGAGTAAGGCATCATTTTAAACTGCAAAGGGTCTACTTTTATTTGTGTATAGTCATAATTACAACAAAACAATGTGCTTTTGTAAAATAAAGAAAATAAACAGGATGCATTTTCTGACATCTTGGTCTCTGTCAACTTTCTTCACAGACACGTAAATAAAACAACCTGAATATCAGTGAATACTTGCCTCACAGACATGATAAATATATGTATAGAAAGCCATGTCGAAAACAAATACTCTATGATAAAGTAATCCATATGAAACCAATGCGAGGTCCAGTCTTTCCCGTCGGAGCTCATTATTTGTAATGTGGTCACACGATGAACAGTGCACACTATTCAAAATATAATCACCCAAGTGAGACGCGCGAACATGTAAACACCCACATCACCTCCGTAAGCAAAGCGTGAAGATTCATCTCGGCTACTTTTCATTTCTGGAAGAAGAAGCGCTGAGAGGAATAGGCCTTGTATTTACCTCAGAAGAAGAATGCAAGGCGAAGCGCGGCTTGATCCAGCGGATGAGATCATTTCTGACGAGTAAGTCATTTTTTATTACTTGCATTAGTTGTTATTGTGTTATTGTGACGTAACTTGCACACATTTTACTAGTTAGACTTTTCTCAAACTATAATTCCTGACTACATGTATGAAATCAAGTAAAAAAAAATTGAAATATGTGTCATTTCATTGCATCGAATGTCTCATGACGCTAGGATGTTTTTTAATGTTCTATAAAATATAAAACTATACGATATGAATGTAATATGAGTGTTTATACTGTAACACTATGAATGTTAAGAGTCTAAGAATGTTTAGACCAATGTTTACTGTGAAATACTCTGTTCATGAAAATATGTAGATGTTTATAACGTGTTTAACAATAATAATTTATTTTCCCAGATATAAAATGTATTTGTATGGCATAATACATACAAAACATATTTGTGTTTATGACTACAAAATCATGCTTTCTTTTTTTATTTTTTTGGTGTCCAGATACCTTGAAGATTTATCTTCAAACTGTTTTCCCCTGAGAGTGCTGTATCAACATCAGATGTTGTTCAACTACATTGGGCTGATATTCTACATGAATATGGTTTACTTGTTTCAACATTTGAACAGCAACTGTTTTAAGAATTGGCACAAAAGTGTGTGATATGGCGTTATTTTAATGACAAATGTCAAGAGCGCATTATTGTAGCGCGAAAGCACATTAATATAATGCGTGAGCGCGAATCTCTCCACGAGCGCGCGGATTTCTTTTGCTCTCGTACAAAACCGGACGCGCACGCTCAGATACACGCTGCTCTCACCCGGAGAGAGTGCGCGCACTTATAACGTGAACTATTTAGATATGGGCCAGATGCACTATTCCCTAAACCGATACTTACGATTTGGAGACCAAATATAACACTATAATTAATTTTTCATATTTGCCATAACATTACTACATTCTATTCTATGGGGTTAATGCATTTGCAGACAATCTAATTACATGTGACTGTCATATAACTGTCATTGAATGTGTAGCTAATATTAAGTGGATTTTCATGAAAGAAAAAAAAAACAAAAAAAACATCAGAACTGACACCAAACACTGGATTTAAAAAAAGAACTCCCAATAAATGTCCAAACAGCGATGCTATTAGAGAATTTATTGTATTATATCGTGCATCATTTACATCTATTTTTGCATTTGATGTTGATTTGAGGAGTTGTTACTTATTATTGTCATCATACCAACTGAGAATTTATTGCAATGT
Organism: Sinocyclocheilus anshuiensis; assembly: GCF_001515605.1. Taxonomy (NCBI): domain Eukaryota; kingdom Metazoa; phylum Chordata; class Actinopteri; order Cypriniformes; family Cyprinidae; genus Sinocyclocheilus; species Sinocyclocheilus anshuiensis. Next base: position 55,277 of record NW_015546140.1, on the reverse strand, counting down.
TTTTAAATTCAGTTGAGGTATCTGACATATGACATAACATTGATTTTTTATATGAAGTCTTTAGAACCATAGGCTATAATATGTTGTTTTTATGTACACAAAGTAGCCTACTTTACAAAGAGATGCATATGTGCATTCGCAGAAAAGATCAAAATACAAACATAAAAGAGATATAGTAGAACAAAGTAGCTACAATAACCAGTTTATGTTAAAGCAAAAATACAACAATAAAAAATCAAGGAAAGGCCCTGCACAAATCTGTTTTGAGACTACTTTTTAAAAGTGCATAATGATAACTTTTGACAACGTTTAATTCAGGTGCGAAAATAATTAATATCTATAGTGCATGAACACAGAGATTTGAGAGTGCACAGGACACAGTTTGAGTGAGAGGAGATACATGTTTTAAGTGCGCGCGCTCTCTCCGGGCGAGAGCAGCGTGTATCTGAGAGCGCGCGTCCGGTTTTGTGCGAGAGCAAAGGAAATCCGCGCATGAGCAGAGAGATTCGCGCTCACGCATTATATTAATGTGCTTTCGTGCTACAATAATGCGCTCTCGACATTTGTAATTAAAATAACGCCATAGTGTGACTGTTCAAGTCTCTGTGTTTAGATCTGTGTGCTCAATAATGTGTCTTTGACTTTCTCTGAGTATATTTTGATTATACTGTGTTTTAAATAAAGTAAAATGAATCAAAACCCCAATTATTTTAGCCTCCTCACATTCTTTCTTACCCGCCTCACAGTCACAGTCACACTGATGGGCCATTATGGGAGGCCCTTTGTCTCTCAGGTGTGAATCACTAAATATTCATGGCCATTGTCACTCCCTCGCATACGGCCTTTCTAACACAAAACATGTCTTACAAAAGGTAGATCAATATATTGTTTTTTGTGAATGAGTGAGCAGGATGATTGTCACATAATTTTATAGCACAAACTCTAGTCTACCACATCCAGTCCTCAAAATTCTTGTGAACAAATATTCTGTGTGTGTTTTATGGCCTTATTTCCATTACTTAAAAATTGTAGTTTTTCACTAACCACGCATAAACGTTGTTTTCTCAAAAACATAAACATGTACATTCATGCTGCTCACATATTATTGTAGCCCAGTTTGTGCTGAATACAGTGTAATCGGACTTTAGACATTAATGTTTTTAAGATACTGAAAAAAACACAAATGTCAGGACATGTCAAAACTTCTCCAGGGCCCCAAAACCACCTCAGACCCCAGAAGGTTAACTGTGACAAGATGATTGACAGGCCAGTTTATAGTGACAGGGTGCGTGTAACAGGTGCAACAGAGCGGTCCTTTAAAGTCGCAATTGTATGACGTGATAGTATGTCTCAAAGCTTGCCTACTCTTCTACTACACACTCAAAAGTGTGTACTTTTTCTTCACCAAAAGAGTACATACTTTAAGGGCATAGTATAAGTAGGCACACTGAGACGCAGCATGTGTCTCCCTCGTACTGCTCGTTGCACATCACACAAAATGTCCGAGAACGAGAGCGCATGGGCATTTCCCCATACGTAACACACACAGCACCACCTACTGACAACTCCAGACAAATACAGGTATACACTGTTTCTTTTGACTTTGTAACTTACAGAACACAGCAAATAACAATGAAATAATAGGTTTAAACATGCAAAGAGAAAAACAAAATTTATCCTATTTACCACCCGGTTACACATCAATTCAAAATACATTGTTTTACAAATAAATTAATTAATTGTTTTGCTGTAAGCAAAACCATATATGAGGATTTTTTGTGTTTTTTGTTTTCCTACTATTACATTCAATATAGGAGTGTGTATACGTGCAATTTTTAGCTCATAGACTGTATTCCCTTTCAGCGGATCCTCAAGCTGATTAGAACTGTTTTGCATGATTTTGAAACATCCTGTGGTTGCTGCATCTTAGTTCTGAGAAATCATATGTAACATCCGTATAGGTGCCAGTTGAGGGGGAGGGGAATATCTATATATAATCCCCAGAGAGGTACAGTATAGGTTTTTGTCTTCTCACTGCAGAATCTCTGTATGTCAGACAACCTTCTTGCAAGAATAAACGTCCTACTTTTCGTAGTTCGAGTTTTATTCCACCTCACCACAAAGTTGGAAAATATTTTTCCACAACAAGAGTGACACTGAAGGTCTTCTGGAAGGTTTGATACATTCAATCCAGCGATAACCATGAATTTCGTGTGAGTTTAAATTTATGTGTTTTCTATATAAATTATGTAAGGGATAATCCATGGCTATACCGTGGTCACTCGGCAGTAACACGTTAGCTAAAGCTGTTAATGATGTTTGCAGTGCAATATTTGACCGTAAGGGTAAAATTGATGGTTATTTTCATCAGTCACATATAATGTAGCGATTTAGTAACAAAGCTGTTTTATTAATAAAAGACTTAGTGCAGTGCTTCTGAATGTGTGTGCATTGTGATCTCAGATCTCTGTGTGAGATAGATTTTATGAAACATATCAACAGATGAAACGTACTGTATATTGTTCTTTATAGGTTTATATTTAAATTCACTAATAATATAGGTTTTATGACTTTGTTCGCCCAACGTTAGTATTATATTTAACACTGATGAAAAGCAGGGTTGTTAATATAAAGGTACTCATTGGCTTAGATGCTTAACATCTGAGCTTGCACAATAAGCAGTGTACAAATATCTAATATTTGGATTTTTCCTGTGGCCATATACAGAAAGATGAAGTCCTAACACTAGCATCAGGGGTAGACTGAGACTAACAAAGTGGACCTGCTTTTTTCTGTTTGCTTGTTTTTTTGGCACTGAGCAGTCCATGGTACACAATACAGAAACATATAGTTTAAATATAAATGATATTAAAAATTAATATTTTTTATGCTTATCATTAACTTTAAAACATGACTGGCATACTTTGTTAGAATTTGTCTAGTCTTCACTGGTGTACATCAAATAGAATTTTAAAAGAATCTTTATACAGACCTTTTTCATACAAGAACAGTTTATTTTCAGTTTATTTATTATAACTATAGCCTACCATAAAATCAGTCAATACGACAAAACGCCCTCGTATGGAAAATTTGGAATTTAGTGCAGAAATCATGTGGACTGTCTTTATGGTGCATAGTATTTGCGCATGTTGGGTCTTGACAGACCCCATAAGTCTCCTGTCATTTTATGTAATAAAGCATCAATTGTGAAACAAAGTGTAAATGTTCTTGAAAAAAATTGGGCCACATGGGTTTGGAATGATGCAAGGGTGACTTGCCTACATAATTATAATTTTTAGATTCATTAGACCTATCCCTTTAACGTTTTTAGGTGAATTAGCTGTTTACTTTTTTAAGCACAGAAGTCATGAACCTATACTGACTCAAACTGTAATTAGTTGTACTAACTTCTTATTAGTGTTCACATTACTAGGAAAATATAAGAAAACCCATTGCCTTAAAATGATCAAGTAAGCTGAAATAAAAACATGAATTAAAGACATTAAAGGTGCATTACGCAATATTTGAAAAACGCTTTTGACCACAGTGTCGAACCGAGTCCCAAAACACACTAGTCTAGTAATGATAGGGAGAAGAGAGTGCTCAGTGAGTGCACAGGGATGGATATTAGCAGATCACCTATAGGAAAAAGATATTGGAGGAACAAAACATTAAAAAGAAGAGTTACGATCAGGCAAGAGGTAGGACCCACGTAAATATTGGAGCAGCTTTCCAGCGGAGCTGAACCATTCAAGCGTTAAAACACACACTACTACAAAACACATTCGACCTGAATTACCATAGTAACACACATCGCTTTCACTTATTGATGACATCATACCCTCGGCCGGCAGGCATTGCAGATCATCGTTGCTGCCTGGGTTCTACGTACGTGTGGGGCGGAGTTATCAAAATAGGGGTGAGGTCCTGTTGGGGTATGGCCATGTTTGTTTTGGTGCTTTCAAATATCAACATAATTAGCCAAAATACGCTTAGTGCACCTTTAAGTGTTTTATTAATGAGGCCCAATAAAAAAATTAATAAAACATAAAAATGTTCATAGATTGAAAACATGCCACCAAAGATCAGTAATGCAATTTTGCTATAAGCTTGATTGTAGCATATAATAATTGCTGTTATTAGTGTTCATCGTCTGTTTGATTACGTCTTTAATGGATTTTTCTGTACATTTCTGCCATATGTACATTAACTGACAGTCACCACTGATAAGCTACTACTAAATATATTGTAGAAACTTAATTTTCTGTAAAGCTGCTTTGCAACTATTTGTATCGTGAAAAGCACTATACAAATAAACTTGAATTGAATTGAATTGAATGCAAGACTGTTGATTTTGATTAGCACAATCTAACACAATCGTACAATTTGATAAAAAAAAACATCACATCCAATGTTGCTGTGCATTGCTTCCATATTTAGTCTGATTATTACATGATTGATTGCTGCATAATAAGCAATTATAAGTGATAAGAAATGACATATGAAATAAGTGATTAAAAATGGACAAACATGAGCTGACTCTCATGTGCTTCTCCCGTCAGAATAGTATTACGTTGCAGATCGACACCACCTATTGGTGGAACTGCACATGACCACTCGAAAACTTTACAGTTCCCTTTCGGTCACTCTCGACGTCACGTCGGATGACCGACAAATTTGGATCTCGCTTAGAGAGACCAATCTTCTTCGAGTGTAAACTAAACGAGCCAATGCGCATTGGCATGCGATTATTGCATCCAGCTGCCGCTGATCACAGCGTGAGTATAAGTAGGCAGCAGATGCAGCGCATATTCAGCTTTTCGCTTCGGAGCCAAGCGATCACATCATTCTGCTCCTGACTACTCTACTGAGAGAAGAAGACTGAACGAGTTCAGCGTACTCTTTGAGAGCTCGTCGTGTTGGCGGTATGGCGCTTCAGCGTTGGTGGTTCCCGTGTCGAGTGGGTTGCACACATCAGGCTGCACTACCCCCTGTTTGTGTTGCAGGCGGCCATCTCTCCTGTGCGCCTCAGCACGCTAAAAGAGCTTTTTCCCTAAAAGAGCAATTTCGGGTGCGTCTTTTTAAAGACGACGTTGCGTGGCAAACTTGACGTTACGTCT